>NW_008751822.1:14534-67962 GCF_000715545.1 Opisthorchis viverrini | reverse complement strand
ATCCTAGTTTCTGGAACAGTGCGAGTATAACTGTTCTGTTGTACCCAGGAATATACTGTATTTCATATGCAACCACGTAGCTCCCAAAAGCAGGAACATATCTGGCGAATGTGAAATCACTACCCGAATGAGAGCTGCGTCCTAAAAATTCAACTAATTGCATGGTCGACATTCAAACCGTTCAGTTCATGCTCCTTTGCCTCTGGGTTGCAAACTAAACCTGATTGAAATTTAAACAGTCTGTCAGAAATGTCTGTATTGTTCCAGAACGCCTGTCTCTACTCCATTAGCGTCAACTCTGATTTGTGTTACAGATTCAGACATCTTGCGAATGTGTTATTATAATAGTGGAATATTCTGATGTTCGCCACTTTTCCTGGTTGACCTGAAGAGGGCTAGTGCCCTTTTGAAAACTCAGCATTATTTACGCATACGAATTGAGAGGCTGTTTTCAACCCGCAATGATGACTCCAAATTTCGCTTATATTTTACTTTTTTACACACCTTTCACTACCCTTTAAAGTGTGCGCAGCATTATTTCCCTTTTCACTCTAACCCGTGTTTACAAGGAGATTCTAAAAGTCATTATTTGTTTTCTACCCCAAAGAAGAGTTTGGGATGTAGTCCAAGTAAGCTATTGGAATTTCTTCTTGTTAGTGAAACGAATCTATGCTAGAAGGCTAAGAGGCACTTTACAGCTGCTTGCTTCTTACTGGGATCATCCACGAGGAGCATCTCGTGAAAATCAATGGAGTTTAGAAACTGCCGCTATTACTTGGAACATTTAACCTTTCGGCTGTACTTGGACCTCGGCACTTGGAAAAGGTATGATGCCACTCATCATTCAACCACACAGTAGATGTCCCGTGGTCACTTACTGCTTGAGTGATAACTTCATAGACACCCGTCTTGTTATATTATTCTCCCAACAGAGCCTCCTATATAGCCATGCTCCATAAGTCTATAAGTATCTCAGAGGAAGAATAATTCCGCAAGACAAATGAAGCTTCCATATGAGAAGGTGTCTTTCGAGGAGCCAGTCAAATCGTGACCACGTGATGTAGTCTCCATGAATGAGGGGTTGGTGGCACTATATCATGTCTGAAGCCAGCTATCACTGTGCTGATCAGCCGCTCATGGCCCAAACGGTTTGGTGTTCAACTGCTGGTTCAGGACTTTATAGACTTTTATGAAGTATGCCATGCTGATGAGTCCCACCAGGAACAAAACTATTTAAGAGTGCTTCTCAGCTTTTCGGCATAGACTAACTCCAATGACGGGATGACATTTCATTTTAAAACTACCAATCCCACTCATACCATTATTAAATTCAGTATGTTTTTAGTTTGATTTATAAAACTGACGGAAGCTGATTCTAGGGTGTAATTGGTCTTGATTTTTAGAATGTGACTGGATTTTGGAAGGTTACTTAAAAAGTTTACTCAGAAGATGAAAAAACAACTAAAAAACTGGCACCAAAATGTTAGTGGTGAGTACGCTATTCGGAAGGTTATTGAAAACTAATAATTAACCGATGACCGGTTTCACCCCTTTCCAGGATCATCAGGTTGAGGTTGTTCTTGCGTTTCTCCCAACATTATGTTTCAGCTGAACACAAGTTTTACGCAGTTTGCAAATTCCGTTAAAAAGCAGTCTAGTTTGTTTTCAGCGCGAAACTTCGTCGAAGAAAAATGTAAACGACAGATACAGTTGGGATGCAGCGCGACTCATCTGAGTCATAGATTTTTTAAGTGCATCGAATTCAGCCGTCCATTTGGCGGGACCCACGTGGACATATGTATAGTGGGGTGAGTACGCAGCCGCTGCAGTGGACAAGCAAGTGGTATGGGGACGATGTCCACCCTGACCACCAGGCGGCAGTGTTGGGTGTTAGTTGCCACTTCTTGTGTGATGCCGTACTATTCTGAATGAACCTGGCTTCGTCAGGCAGAACGCTGTGATTCCCTGATGGTACATGCACGATAGTTACTGAATGTGTTCTGACGGCGAGCAGCACCTATCTGTCATCCGTTCTAGCTTTGACCTTGAAGCCTTAGAACCCAGGTCGATTCAGTCACTCCGAAAAGAACTGAGATGGGTGACTTTGTCCAGCAATTCTTGTTCGGTCAACCTACCACCTGTGGTGACCAAAACGTTGGACAATTGAATTCCATCGCTGACTCCCAGTTGTTCGCCCATATACTTATCAAAGACCGTCACGCATCACGCCCAAACGTCGTTCGTTATTAATTAAGTGCTTTCGCCTTAACAGTAATAAATAGTACAGAAAATGGACAAAAGTTCTAAAGACAGCAGCTAGTGAGCTCAAATGCAATAAAAAATTGACAGCTTTGTTCAGCTAATGATACAGTTAAACCAAATTTTGATAACCACTGAACAATAGTCATGTTGCCAGGATGAGCCATGAAATACTAATGTAGAGAACAAATTCACAAAAATATCGTAGTTTCAAAGCTAGGCAGTCAGATCGTGGAAGATAACCATCGTCTAAATTCCGGTAATTTTTTTCCACAATGAAGTGACTCACTTGCTTTAAAACAGGTAGTTCAGCCATTTTGTTTCAAGCAAATAATTTTTCATAGTAATGCTTCACCTATAAAATAATAAATTACAACCCTGTGATTAAATAACCTCACATTTTGTGAAACACTTCAGGTAAACTTCTCTACAATCCTAGAAGTCCGACAAAACTCCTCAGGAAAGGCTATTTCTGTACAAAATTGGATTTCACCAATCAGCGGTACGTCATTTGCCACACCTTACCAAATTTTGTATGGATGCTTCCATGTTCCTAAAGGTCCAGTACTGCATAGTGTCTCACCGAAGCGAATTCGGTGCGAAACCCAGGAAAAGTACAGCGTGTCCCCGATGGATACTGTAAAGCTGTTTATCTATGGATAGTTTCCTTGACCGAAAATGAACTGTCGTATGCCAAAGCAGAACTGGAGCATTTTATTTTTGAGTCTTTTTTACTTGACCTTTGCAGGTGTAGGTAAGTTCGATGCCAGCAGCTGTTCCTAATAGGTTCACATTCCAACTTTTTCAAATAGGTATCTCAATATGCTTTGTTTTTTGATGTTTCGGACGGAATCATGATGTAGCGGAATATCGGAAAGATTGGGTGAACACTGAACTCGGGGACGTTTGCCATGCAGAAGCACATGAACACACAAGATTCACAAGGCAAAGTTGTGTAAGTATTGGGCTTTGGCTCATGAGCTTTATTTCTGTTTTCCATCCACAGAAATTGTCGTGAGCACCTGCCTTCGCAACCCTGCCAGGATGGTTACCATAAACAGAGTAGACCTATCACAAAGATCCTGGATCTATATATGTCCATACAGGCCTCAGAGCTAGCACGTTGCTCACTCACACACGGTAGACGCGGCCCCAGATACAGCAACCTGTGCACACGCTCACCAGCTTAACGCACCACACCAATAGCACCGGCCGGTTCAGGTAGGCAATGGTACACCAGGGACGGTGTTCTTCAAAAAGGAGGCCAGTGTAGTATACAGTGTCTGTCAGTTTGATTGATTTATATGTAAGTATTGATGATGTACAACCTTGCTTACTGGGCTTTGGCTCATGTGCTTTGTTTCAGTTTTCCATCCACAGAAATTGTCATGAACACCTGCCTCACGGAGAATCACTGTCCCCTGGTGCTTCCATAGCGTGCATATTACACTCCTTATAAAATCTCTAATCGATGCAAGTGAGGGGAGGGAAATTGTGTGTATATCCCAACTGAATTTTTGGCTCGCTACTCAAGTCCACGCTGGAAGCCACCGACCATTTGTTGTATGCATCCCACGAAACTCTAGAGAGATTTGAAACCAGATGAGTTAACATAGTGACAATCCTATTCGGTCACAAACGTACAATGCTTTTTGGCTTGCCAGCTGAGGACGACTTTGGTTGAAATTTCGACTATGAGAGTCGCGAATTCCTCACTACCTGATTTTACATCTGTGCCGGCAACTGAAGTATCTTAACTGATGGTGCTGTATTGGTAGAATGAGACAGACAGTTTGCACAGCGGCAGTTTAAAAAGGGTTTGTAGAATTAACCCTCTGTACCAGTTGCCATCAAAAATTCAAGAAAACCATGGTTATTCATCCCGATTATGCACGAGAAATCTGATTTGATTTAAGTGTCATTTTCTTGTTATCTGCACATGACACAGAAACACATTGTCCACCAAAAGACCCTCAGTAGGGGAAATCATCGTGTTAGGTATGCCTGGGAAGATCAATCCCATCGGTCAGGAAAATGTAAGCTGTTCCATTCTTATTGTTAACCGTCAGCAACGTACTCAAATGAACCGCCAGAGAAGACTATCTAAGATTCTCCTAATCACAGTTGAGTGTCTGGTCTTGTTTAGCTTACTGTTACTTAGGCATTTACTTCATTCAGCTTTCTAGAGTTTAGCTCCACACCACGTGATCTCGTTTTCACTAGCCTCACAGTGAACAGCTACCCACATACACACTGTGTCCGATCTTAATACATCTGATAAGTTGCTTTCATTCTGTCCTGAACTGCTTTACTCTTCGCATGATATGCAAGAGGCCCCACATTACTTACTCAAATAGGACGCGGGCGAAGCAAGTGCAGAAGCCAGTTCGTGTGTTGAAACATGAGTAGCTCAAGTGAGTTTATTGGTTGTTGATCAGGTGGCTGTTGAGCCGTTTTCCGTGCTTGGCAGTAGACGAAATCGTTTCGTCACCATACAAATAGACATCATCAGTGCACAGACATAATCAACTGCGTACTGACGATGTCAACTCGTATGGTGACGAAACGTTTTCAAGTCAACTGCCAAGCTCGGCGAACAGATCATCAGCCACCTGGTGAACAAGCGCAAAGCCAGTTCACTGGTTTCCAGCTCACCAAACTGAACTAAAGATTAACCATGGGAAAACTTCGTTTTTCTCTTCTAACGTAGAACAAAACAAACTAATTGACGTCAACCAGTTTTTTGCGGAAAAAATCTCCGAACTGGAAAACATGATTTGCTGACTACGCACGGTAAACTGATTCCCTACCAAGCCACCCTTGCCAGGAGTTACACGAACGCAGATCAAATGGAAGCTGTCATCGTGGAATAAAAAGTTTAACCGGTGGACAGGGCTGGTCAGATCATTCTGCCTACAATGCACGTACGGTGAATGACGTTTTGACGTGCTGTATAATTACAGGCGTTTTATTAAGGTAAACCTTAATGTGGGTACCGTCAGAAAAGGCATTAACTTGACAGTTCGCGTTCATTCGTGTTACAGACCTTGGAGGTTTAAACAAGCAAATGCACCGTAATATTAAGGTCTTGTCGTGATTCATGATAGAAAGGGAGAGTTTCGGTGCAGAGGCTGAAAAACTTACAACTAAGTTTAAAATGCACTCAAAGTTTCCACCTCAAAATAGGGAATCCGTTCTAACAGGTAAATAATACGTTCTTCTCCGGTGATCTTACTTTAGAAAATTAGTTCAGAAACCAGGCTTGGTTCGGGATAACGCACGTTTACATTATCAATGAATCATAGTTACTTGTTCTTGCTTTTCAGTGTCACTGTTTCTAATACTCTTTGTGTGTCGGATGTGTTCCAAAATGGATATTACGCGGTTCTGTATGTATGGTGGTGGTACAGGGTAAAACACTCGTTTAAAATCACAGCCGTTGAAAACTAATTTAACAGATAAGGATTGCTATTGTCTATGTTATGAAGACGCATGTGACTCCTAATCAGCTCGCAACATTGTTGATATGCATTAAATGGTAAAGATATGAACAGCGTGCCCGCACACTACAAGCAACATATAGACTGACGTATCAGGGTTACACAAATTATTTAACGGCAACAAAAGTTGAAGCACACAATAAAAGCGAAAACCGTAGTGGAATCAGAACAGTTACTGTCTTTGTCCTGCCTTGTTTGAGGCAGATTAAGAAGGTCCCGTAGGAGGTCTGATCTGGTGCCTACAAATCACCTAAAGCCTGAGGAACACAAAGATGAAAAATCGTAGAAGGCTCGTGTTGGTCTCATCTTTAGAAATACTTTCCCCAAAAGGAAGTAAAGATTGAAGGGTAGAATCCACCTAGAAAAGCCTGAGGAACACAAAGATGAAAAATCATAGAAGGCTCATCTTTAGAAATACTTTCTTCAAAGGGAAGTAAAGATTAAAGGGTAGAATCCGCCTAGGATGCAAACAGTTATCTTTTTGAGGTGCTTAACAAGCATTTTTGAATTTCGTGGGACCAGAATTCGGCTGAATTCTACTGAGATCATCTCATGGTATCTTCCTTTGGGTTAAACATAAAGCTGATGAGTTATAGTCTTTTTTTACCTGGAGCAAACTTTTATTTGACGATAGCATTGCTCTATGTAGACAGACGCGACTATGGTCAAATGTTTCCTCTAACATCCTAAAGTTTCGTAAAACACTTTTCTGAGTAACGGAATCTAGTTGATCAGTAGCATCGCTGACAGAGTAAACGTCACCGCCTTTTGAATCACCTTCGTCCAGCAGTAGGCTGTCAGTGAAGGATACAGTCTACAGGTAGGCGGGGACGCCCGGGTTTACATACGGTTGCAAAATTTTAGGACTTACCAGGGGTAAATAGAAGAAGGCTACATGTTGACAACTCTTAGATTAGTAATAAAAATGCCTTGAAAAATATATCTCAATAACAGATAAATTGTTCAGCACACTGATGAATTGATTTGATTGAAACAGCTTGGATGGCATTGTCATTTACATCCTGTCCGAGGTGACCGAGAGCCTTATCGTGTTCTATCCACCTGAACGGTTCTCATTTAGAAAGTTACACAAGTAGACAAACTTTAACGAAGTAATAATTTGGAGAGAACATTAGGAGGAGTTTAGCGAGAGTCGTTGCGTGCCACATTGCACAGATAGGCTGTTTTTGCGGAAAACCGCCCTTGTAAAAACAAGATGTCAAAAAGCGTGCATTTGAACTACGATTATCCGTTATGCTTAGTTTGTTACTGAAGATACGCTGTTTTGGTGATATTGCTCCGTCATCCCCACTCGGGCCATACATCAAACCGGCTGTTCTAAAGTTCTTGTGCAGAAACGCCACCAAAGATTGAGAGCGCAGTTGTAACTTTTCACCATCGTAACTTCAGGTCTTTGTCCTTAAAAGGGCACTCCTAATAAAATGAAGGGTGTTCACTTTTACTTGAAAGTTTCTGCTGATTGAAGTGGTTGGTTCAAATATTGTGCAGGAAAAATCTGTTCATTTATCTGTCGTGGTGTAATGATGTGTAGGAATTCTCAAATACAGTAATTTTAATTAAAAAAACATCGAAGTTGTGATGCCAAAAATCAAAATTTGCTACGGCTGTAACGGAAATACAACTGATGGGGGAGAATGCGAGTAGTATGTTTTCTCGCAATAGATCTTACTTTTCAAGAGCCGCGAAGCGGATTTACGAGAAAGCATACTACTCGCATGCCCCCAATCAGTAATATCACTGTTACAATGGTAGCAAATTTTGACTTTGGACATCAAGCACTTCGATATTTTCAAATAAAATTACTGTATTTGAGAATTTCCACACAATTTAATCGGAGTGGTGTGGATTTCTTCGAAATTCCATCAGGGTAAACAGAAACATGTTTTACCTGTAATTTTATTCACCTTGAAATTAAGGATTACTAGTTAGGCGTAACACATTATTCATAACGTTGATGAAAGTCCTTCGACAGCACACAATCGGTTTCTCTCTTCTTGGGGCTTACCAAGTAGGTTTATTTCCAGAGATTCCGTCAGCCTTGAGTTCTAGCTGAACACAAATGGACAGAATTCGACAATATTCACATTTTTACGCAAATTTGGTATTGACGAGAGACTGAAATGAATTCAGCTGAAACGTTTGCACCAAGCACCTTATGAGAGGTGAATTGTGCTATCTAGAATGTCATACCAACTCAAACATGAGGTGGTCCGGTGCAGCACGGACGTAAAAGAGGGACTTAGCTGAAGTCGGTCAAATCTCCTATCAGTGCCAAATTTGTGTGCAAATGAGAGTGGCTGAGGGAGTATCATCTGTTCGGCAATGCCAAGTTCCTAAAAAGTATCACACTTGCCTGCAAAGAAGAGCATGTGCCTCTGGCGCTAAGTGCCTAAAGTAAAAAGTAGCCGTGTTGTCCACTACTGCACAACAATCTGCCGCCGCGAAAGACCGAGGCCATGCACAAGAGCTATTGAGGTTTTTCTCAGGTTGTCCCGTTTTGAGGAGATGTATATGCTGCCACACGTTTCTGGCTGATCTGGGTAACTTGAAAACCCACATGGAATATTCCAGAAAGCGGTTGTTTTTTACCCAAAGTGGTAGATGAAATCGCTCGATTCAGTGACCGGAGTTCCCCACACCTTGCACATTGTGATTAATACCTCACACACGTACTACAGAGAATTCAGGCGCTCTGCTTGTCTGAATGCCTGCCTCAACCATGTGACTCGGTCACAGTATGGCAGACGGAAAGCAAGGAACCAAGCATAAAACATCGAAGAATAGATAGATTTATGTTTTTTGGCAGACAGGAAAATTCACCGAACAGCACATGCGGCGACTTTTTAGAGCGGCAGTTATCAACTCCCACATTTTTATAAAACTGGTGAAGACTGAGGCATCTTTGATCATTTGAACTCTATTTTTTTATATATTTTTTCTTGATTATTGCACCTATTTTTGCGGAACCAGCCAACAGACAACAAACAGTGCACCAAAATTCACTGCTTTCTTCTTCCCATAATTTGTGCACCAAAATTCACTGCTTTCTTCTTACCCATAATTTTCCATGTTGCAGGGAGTTTTGTTGGAATACGAAATTTGGACGAGAAATTTCAGCCAAATGTTGGCGTAGAATGCACTGCTGACGTTTTTTACACTGTTATAGGCTTTGTTAATCCGCGAAGCATGAAGTATTTTTCGCCGCGCCGCCACCAAGACAATATATGAAACATTCAACTAACATTACCACTTTCTGTTTGGGTGTTGTAAAGGCGTAAAAGTTTGAAAACAACAGGGTGAAGATTAGGAATAGAAGAATTACCGCACTAGATATTAGAATGGTTCTCATTCCGCGGAAATGGAAACACCATTACAAAGCTAACAGAGTGTCTAGTGTGGACCTCCTCAAAGACTGGTTTCTCGTCAAAGGATCTTCAACTGAAATCATCAATGAACTTGCCTGACCCACATTTTCCATTAGTTACTTAAGTGGTAGCTGGTTACTCAGCATTGTAGTGTCACGCCTCTAGACAAGCCTTTCTGCTTTAGAAAAGAACTGGATATTTTGCGTCACAGAATTTTCATGTTTTCCGAATGTTTTTGTAGAATGCTAAGTAGAGGGCCACGAACTAATTTCTAGTTTCTTCCGTCGTATAAGTGAATTCAACCGGTACCGGAATTCCAAGCATTGTGCAATTATTTACCCTTATATGGGTCAAAAGAGAGGCGAACCCGACAAAACTCTAGAAAGATTCATGCCTGCGACTTCCCGGCTATAAGTATCAGACTAATCCAGGAGTACCTGTTCAGCTGTATGACCAACTTTCACTACAAAGTAGTATAGTACCACTCAACCTTCACTTATGGAACGTGCATTAAATGGTCACTTGTTAACTGAATCCTGAAGTAAAGAGTTGTAGGGTGAAAGGTTTACTCGTCTTGCAAACTATTTTCTTTTCAAGACTGTTTTTAATTTGTCCACAGTATGAGAACATTCGGGAATATCCACCTTCAATTCCTTTTTGAGCTCAGCATAACAGACAGACTGCCTTTTTTGAATTCGGTTTACACGGTAGTGTTAGGCAGCGTGACTGGCACGGACTGAACTAGTCACAACCAGATTTTTTGCCATCTCCAATTCACTCCTCAGTTTCTGATGAGTGATGGGCAAGGCAGCCGAATGGCGGGAAACAAGTAAGATGGCTAGCTTGGATAAGTACGTGATAGTATCAGCAGAGGGAAGAAGAGTCAAGCACGTCCCTTGAACAGCCACAGCAGCAAAAGTTTATTTCCCTTCCGTTTCGTTAATACGGAAAACTGTTCTTTTAGGTGTGTGAGAAATGTATAGTCGTAAAACATCATCAATGCACTTTCATTTCGATAGATAGTACCTGTGGAAAATTTCACTTGGGATGCAGATAAGATCAACATTCTGGACACACTCAGACGCCTGTCTCTTTATCTTTCTTGCTTATTTTTATGCCGCTTGTTAAACTGGAGAACCTGCTGGCATCTTGCCTTGTGAATACAATCCTCAGTTTGACTAAATAGACACGTTTATTACACACTAGTTAGTAACGTTTGGAGGACTTTCAAATCATTTCCGGGCATGGATGGCAGTGTAAATTGTGCGTAAAGAAAAGATGCTTCTTTCATCACGCGTGGTATTTCTGTGCTCAGTATTCTACATCCACTTGTCCCAGCTCACAGACCCTACGCGCAGGCTCCAAACAAGTGAATAAGATCACAAATGACGTTAACTGTCTCATAACTCTGAAGGATTAGGTCTCCGCTTATATTTGGGTACAGCAGTTTCCACTATTAGAGACAGGTTACTTGGTTGTGGCGCAACCAACTCAGAGACCGAAATTTCCTGTACCATATCAATGAAATTTTAATTGAGGGGGAACAAATACTAATTACAACTTGAACTTAGCTTGGGGCTGCTGTGCACGCGATATCTATTTGACTGCAATGAGCAAAACGGTTCGCATGTACACTAGAATAACTAGAAATATTAATAATAGTACACAATCGTTCGGCTATAACACCTTCTCAGTGCATAACTGCCAAATCACCTAAAAAAAAGCACCAGGACTGAGATACTTCCAAGTTACCCAAGCTTAGACAGGAGCCGACGAGATGCGAAGGTTGGGTTCAACCAACCACTCTTCCCGTCAGTAAGTTTCCACCTCATACCCAGATTCGGTGCTAAAATATCCTACCACAATTGCAAATCCCTTAACACCATTAAGTACGTTATCTAATTTCCGCTTGATGAGTACTGCGCCGCCCACGCCCATACTTTTATTTTTCCTTTTTTAACCGGATGTTTTATTTGGATATTATTTTAATTTATATTACGTTTCAAGTTAAGTTGGACCACAAAGAAATCCGACATTTTTTCACCGTACTGTCATACTAAAAACATCTGTTGTTTGCAGCTTTTCAGACTAATCCAAGTTTGCCAATTATAGATGAATAAATTGTTTTGCATCGCCCTCAAATACTAGAAAATATCGGAATCTGGCAGCGCGACATTGTATGATTCGAGTGCTCGACAACCGATAGTACAAGTTTCCTACGTTGCTTCAGCTTTCATGGGCACAAAGTCACACTTTTAGAAGTTTTCAGTGTAGATAGGTTTGGATAGAACGGGGTACTTGAAGCCATTTCTCTTGCTCGTTTTTATTCAGTCAGCTTGGGATATATTTGTTGAATGTTCCTCATTGGAGGAAAGCTGAGTTGATCTATCTTTAGTTCTGCTAATGCATCTCAGGTGATGGCTCTTACAGTGTCACATGATTTTACGGTCGGTTCCCTCGAGTACTAGGATAGCAGTACCAACGAGGCTTCATGCAGCCGCAGAACACTACTGGATGTCTATAGAGGAAAATGATGGTAGCTCAGGTACCGTAGATGGTGGTCGTTGGCTTGTTCGCTGAGCTGGGCAATTTGATTGCAAACGTTTCATCACCAATCGAGGTTGTGCACAATCACCAACCCACCGCTACGCACTACTACGCTCCACAAAAACGCACTGATGATATCACCTCGATTGGTGATGAAACGTTTGCAATCAAATTGCCCAGCTCAGCGAACAAGCCAACGACCACTACTGGATGTTTCCTTTGGTAACATGTTATTTTCCATGGTTTTTCATTTGATGCGCAAGTTTAGCCCGCTTAAGGTCCCGTTTACAACCTCGATTCATTTGTTTCTTTGGTAACCCTATCTAAAATCCTTCAGTTGTTTTCAAACAAATATTCAGTGACATGCTTATGGAGACAATAAAATGGTTCTATACCACGGTTTTGAATTCAAGACATACCAGTTTTAGTCCTTCTACATACCAGAATATATAATCCTTGTTTTGGCTAACGTTTTAGTCCCGAATAGCATAGTTTTTAAAGTTACAACCAAGGATATTACCTGTTTGTTCTGTGTCCTACACGTTTTGAAGCTGAGTTATGGTTTGAACTCATCAGAAAATTTGTCCAGCTGAAAGTGGATATGCGAAGGGGAATTTGCCGCACCAGGTTATTAGATGATATAAACACCGGTTGGTTTTTAAATGAACACAATTGCACTAGCTTACTCCTTACTATTGTGAATATTCTAAAAGAAGCGGAGTGTTTGAAAACACTAGGGAGATAGCTCAAAGCAAGTGGTACGTATAATTTGCACTTGTTAACATAGGAAAAAGTGATATTCAGTGGGTGCACACAAACATGGGACATTCATGGCTTGAGAAACGTTAGATTTCTGTGCTTAGCTATTGTAGCATTTGTATGGTGTTTTGGAGGCTTTTTTGCCAGAATATTCCGTAGCACATCGCACCCGAAGCTAAAAAATGTACTACGGTCGATGTCTTCAGTCCTCACTTGCTGGGTGAGCAGACTCTCAATAATCCCCTAGCTCACACAGGACACACGCTCGTAACCATAAAAAATAGCCTGCACACGATCGGACAGTTCGATGCTCAGATGCGGCAGCATTTGTCCGCTTTCTGGGCCACCCAGTCTTCGTATTTGGATTATACTCTGAACCTTGAACCGTGATCTGGCTTACACACCTTCATAACTGATGGGTAGATTTTTATCTTTAAAAAAACAATTGGGGGATGTCAGTTACCAAGCCTGCAATTTTATGTGGAGATAGTTGTACGTACATTGTAAAAATACCCTTTTCTGGTGCGGCTTCAAGTTCGATTCAATTTTTGTTACCGTAACAGCAACAGAGGTGTAAGCGTAATTTCGGAACAGTCCTGAGGGAGAACCCGCTAAGAGACAAAACTAAAAGCACAAAAAATATAACATTGCGTTTGGATTAACCCTTGCATCAAGCTAGCACTTCCGTGGTAACTAAGGTAATTTTTGTACCATTATGATTATTTTATGTTGTATCATATCATCGCCTGCCACCAGCACAACATTCATAAATCAACACGGAAGGGCTAGTGAGTCTTCTGAAGATCACCCCGAATTTCTAGACAGCAAAGGTTCAAAAGACCGCATTCGTCACCTTTTCGAAGCAACTCTCACTACAGGATGACCGCACCAGGACTGGCCACCTGGCAGTTCATGGCGATCCCAATGGTACAGTAATGGGCCTTCCCAAAAAAAACACTTTTATGGTAATGTATTGTGTTATCTGGCTGAAGCTTGGAGCAATTACTGTTTTTCTCTCTATTATAAATTTCCAAGTCTTCCCGCTTTGGGAAAATTGGTAAACACCTCACGTAGGAGAATCAGTCACACGACGAATAAGCCTACCATCTGAGTAGTCACCACTTGAGTAGCCAGTCAAAACACTGTAAACACCTGATGTTTATCCCGTGATGGGAAGATGGGTCCCGGTATATCCTGTCTAAATACTGATCAATCGCTCGTGGCTGAACGGTTATGTTCAAACTAACAGACGAGAGATTACGGGTTCGAAATTCCCTTCAGTATTGTGCTGATGATTTTCAATGAAAATGAAACAGCTGTAGAGTGCTTCTCGGCCAATCAGCGTCGACTGTCTTCATCTGAAGGAAGAGGATATCTGTAAAATATACCAAAATCCATTCATACTAGCAATTTGGCATTATTGCCCGACGATCTAATTTCCCCGAAGTCAGGTCGGCATTAGTGGCTTTCAAATAATGCCAGATTTGGCTTCATCCAATCCACACGTCGTCTAACAACTTTGTGCAAGCCTCCGATTGTTTAACCACTGACGATCGGTAGATCAGCTCCGGATGCCAGCCATCCAACTCTGTCGCTTACTGTTCTAGTGTTCTGTTCTGGTGTTCGGTTGTCCACCGTATTTGTCCAAGTATCCGCTTGATATGACACAATATCAGCAAAGACCATACAAACAATTGCTAAAATGCCTTCCCCCCAAAAAAACTCATTTTTTGTGTTTGGCGCCCGAGGTGCGAAAGTGCGCAACATGATTGCTGCTTACTCGTCATCCAAATTTCGACAATGCGTGACCTGGTTCTTATTTCATCCTGCTAACCAAATCGAACCTTTATAATAAAATTAAGTTTACAAGGAGAAAATTCTGACGCTGATCCCAAAAATTTACATATCCTATGGAAGGAATTCAATTAATTGATAATTCTCTGAGATTTGCTGCAATGTGTAGCTAACAAAACCAAACAGTTGTGCCGAACAGCGTTCACCGTAACCATAGCTTCATATTTCGCCCAATAACAATGCCTTCTAACTTTCGTAGTAAATATTTTACCTTCTGCACAGAATTTGAATGAAACGGCGTACTATTCTGAAAGTTTTCTGACCACAACTGTCTTTACCTGCCGTCATTGGGTTTGCCGTAGCCAACCACAAGCTAACTCCGGAAGTGCTTAGCCTTTATTGTACCAACCTATAAGGTTTTGGAGAACATGCACATGCGATCACTCTTCTCTGTATGTGGAACACGGGGAATATTCTAATATTCTGACAGCAGGGATCGCACATTACCAGGGGCACGTGCACCGGAATTTTTTTCGTTTACCCTTGCTTATTCTGTTTCCACTATTGGCGCCAACTTCGAATTGGCTAAGTTGTTTTCCCACAAGCCGTCTAGTTACGGTGCCTGAACCTTACAAAACCCGCAAAATTTTCCGGAACCGTGTTTCGTCCAAGGGCGATAGATGGACAGCCATCGAATCAAAACACGCGTCCCAGATAGGTGGCAAATGCTGTGTCGGTCACATAGAAAACACTCCTCTGGACCGATTGGCGTTTAATGGGATACCAATACAACGCATTGCATCAGACCAAGTCTTACGTTTCCGCACACAGTTGCTTAGGTATTTTTCTGACAAAGTTTGTTCACCATTGATATGATGTAGGAATACCACTGTCGCCAAAAAATGGAATTCGATCTTGACAACTCAAACAGTAATTTCTCCGATAACCATACCACCAGTTTCCTCGAAAACTTGTTTACAAATTCCACAACCCTTGTTTATTCCATCTACGAGGATGTGACGAAAACCGCGCAACCGTTGTCCGTGGAATCCAGTGAGACAAGCACTTCTTCCCTGCCGATTCCAACAAGTTGTGTCCGGGAAAAATGGGCAGAGCCGGATTTTGCAAGATATGCTTGTGAGGCAAACACTAACATCTCAATGATTGCCGCTATCTTCTTACTCAGCATGATTGTATTCGGAGTTATAAGTAAGCACTTCAAAGCAAAGATTCTAGATACAATTTTTTAGAAATTGAGCTTATGGATAGCCACCTCTTTATCCTGTAACGATTTGGAAATACCGAACGCTAATTTACTCCACTTACTTTACCCGCTTGTTTGAGCATGAGACATTTAGGTATCAATATAAATATTTGTAAATTGCCACTCAGTTGCCAGCGCAAAAACTAATCAGAAAGCCACTTAATAGGACAAAGCAAACGGTTTTTCAGTGAGGAGGCGTTTCAAGACTTGTGATTGATTTCCACTGAGACCATAGTGTCTACAAAACTATTCTTCATGATGGCTAAAAGTCTGGAGGTCTGAGTCTCATTGTTTCGGTTTCGTGTGGTAGTGGTACGTGTAAATCAATATACGTGTCACTGGACCTTGAATTACGACTGATTTCTCTGTCTGGAGGCTCTTTTTGTTGGTTCTGACCGTTTGGTGATTACGTGTCCCTTGATCCCGGCCTCTTCTGCTCTCATCCTATGAGCTCTGTTCTTGGCCTCTCTGGGTCCTACTTTGTGAAGCTTATTATTCTGACTCCAAGGAGTTTCTCTTTTTTCTTGGTTTGCTAATCCGATAGTCAGCTCCCTTTGAGTAATGCAGTCGAGATATTTATCTTTTCCACTTTGAGATGCGCAAATTGGTTCTAGTTCAACGCGTCGCTACACCAAATTTGTCGCTGGTACCATGCTTTCGGAGATTCCCTCTTGTGTGTAATGTTTCCTTATGACAAGTGATTTACTTTGTGGCCCTTTTAAACTCTATATACGGAAATAAAAGACAGAAGGTCATCTATTCTTACGACTGCAGTATTTCCTTCATTACTCGACAAAAAACTTGTTGCATTTGTCTCCTTTGATCTGGTATGACACATTATTCCTCCTGTTTTCATGTCTCAATAAGTGGCATTCTGTTTGTAGACTACCAGGATTACTTTTGACTCTCATCTCAGATATACTCCTGATTCAATTTACAACTATCTATCTAGTCAGTTGTTCTTTCTGTGGCTACTGATAAGGTCTCCTCTTTTTCAAGCTTCCCTTGAAAGCACATACGCAATACCATCAGCAACCGATCCACTGATATGCTGTACTCCGTTCCAAACAACACTGTTTTTTTCAATTCGCCTGACGATGAAAGATTCGCAATCAAAGTGCTCAGCTCAGCCAGCAAACCACCAACCAGAGGTGAATTTGTCTGACCTACTGACATCCCTAGCCTGAAAGCACTCTGCTGTCTCAAACAGATATCAGTATGAGCTTCTACTAACTTGAATGGGGTTCCTAACATGACCACAAAGCGTGAAATGACAAGGTCTCGAGAAGGTATGCGAAAAAGTTAAATATGGTTTATAATTACATTTTATTAGTGATTGGATAGCAATCTTGTAAACTGGTACGTCGATTACGGTTGACTGGTGATAGTAATGCCCGTTATCATTAATAAGCAGGCTACTAAGGTTACCGAACGGGAGCCAGGAAACACTGAAGAATTGAAAACTTCGGACAACCAGTTTTTTTATTTAGTCCGCTTGAATACACTGACTGCTTCCAGTTATGTTTTAACCACAACATTATGATTTTTGAGGAAGAGAACAGTGGCCTAGCTTTGTTGGCCATGCAGTGTACCTGATGATAACGATCAGAACAACTTGAAACCTAAGGGGGACAATTTTGTACTTTTCTCATGTTGAGACATTCAGTGTGGGATTTCTTAACACGGTCTGACACGAGTATCAAACCATCTCGATGGTGGATGACAGAGGAAAACGTCTCCATTGTACCACAGATGCGCATCATCTTTTTCGAATCATCTCGTACTAAAAGCTAGGTAACTTTTTAGTTAATAGTCGAGTAATTAGTCGAGCCTGAGCACATCACAACCGAGAGACTCAACTGGGTTCCAGATGAGTCTCTCGAAAAACCAAATTAATTTGCAAGTGAGTGTATATTCGCTTATTTCGTGCAATTTGGTTTCAATTAGAACATAAGGTTGACGGAAACCCGGGGACTGCGCCTACCTGATGAGCCCCAAAAAGGGCGAAACCGGTGGTGGGTTGTCGACGAATTTTCAGCAACCCTGTAAGTAGTACATTACAAAGAGCAATTCTGTCGTTTGTTCGGTGTTTGCGGTGGTTTACTATTATATGACAGAAACGATGTTCCTTTTCAACCCATCCTAGATGTATCTGTTTGAATAAGTGGCGCACACGTATGACCTTTCCGTAATACAGGTCAAAAGCGGGGCCTTTCTTAGCAAAAACAGACGTTAAGTAATTTACTTTCATCTTTCATCTTCTTTCCCGCACTTTATGTAGACTTACAAGATGGATAAAGGAGCGCGTTTTCATGAACTGCGAAAACTCTATAAAAATTCAGCGAGTTGACTCTCGTTTCCCAGTTAAACAAAGAAAACATCTGGCTGACAAAATTATTACCTTGAATTTTCAAGTTCCTCAATAGCTGTCGCAGTATGTGACCATCATCAACCAAAATAGTTGCGGTAGCTTTGCTGTGAACTGAGTCCCGTTTGCCTAGTATTCTAGATGGCCCAAGTGGGTGCCAAGAGTAGATAGCTTTTCTCTTGCAACAACCTGCATGGTTACTACATGAACTACGCTTGAAAGAGCCGGGAAGCAAAAACCCTGACCAGGTGATAAGTTAGGGATACAAGTTACCCGAGGGCTTCCATTTAACTGGCCAAGTTTGTAGTGCCAATATCATATTTTCTGGCTAAGAATTGCAGTTGTTAGCCGAAATACTACATCCTTTTTCATCCAGTTTGCCTTCGCATGATATTCACTTTTCCCGCGGGTTACTTAAACTGTTTTGTCCAATTACGGTGTTCCACCGAAAATACCCATGGTTAGTCCATCGCTGGTATGTTCAGTGGAGGCCAGTGTGATTCAATGAGCTTAGTTAAACTTTAGCCATGTGGTCATGTAGTGCGCTCTTCTCATTATCTAAGCGCAGCGGATGTGTAATTCTAGAATACGATCGATGGCGTTATACTAAAGCTGTTCCACCACGCAATATGATCAGTAGTTTTGACCCGACTTGATATGAGAATTCTTCTCAAACTGCCTTCGTCAATATGATATGGTGTTAGAACGAAGCCGGCTGCAAGCGTCATGAAGCCTAACAGCTGGACTGCCTGACACACTGGCAAACGGCAGGAAATCAAGCAGGATTTTGCAGAAAATTTGGTCGAGTTCGCTTTCACACTGAAATTTTTGGCCTTAGGTTTTCTCAGTCGATTGGTACGCCTAGCCGTTGACACTTACCGATCTTTGAAATGTCCGTCGCACCAGTTTGACGATGATAAATCTGCTGGTGATACAGACTCTACAGAGCCCTCTTGATGAGAAGTACATAGATATTCTTTAGCATAATGCGTGAAACAGAGGCTGTCTCGAAGTTCTTCTGTGAATTATTTTTCCAAATTTAGTAGTATGGGACGATTACTTAAAATCCTGGAACCATGACTAACACATCGGCCTCAAACACATTGAAAACTGATGAGGACTGTTTGTGGATCCCGAGCAACTGCTTCACACTAGCAAGTTTAAATAAATGAGTTTTTGCCCTAAATGGCCTGTTATAGATGTTGAGGGGAAACCAGTGTGACAGGTTGCTATCGTTGTACAAATGAAAGCATCAGCGGGTCAAACATCTTTATTATTTGTAAGTCATTAGTTAGTCAGGTTCTAATAAACAGGTAATCATGCTGGGCTGCGTGGAAGCCGAAGGGCTGGTTAGCAACCGTCAGGACGGCAGCTGTCTGAATAGACCATTCAAAATCTATCAACGCGGCTCACAGTCAGGACTAGCAAGGCTTACCACATGCCGAAGTTCAACTTATACCGTTGCTCAAGGCAACGCTGAGGCGTTTAGCAACGTTAATAGTTACGTTTCTTCTGAGACAGCGTCGGGCTCTTTGTTTTCCACTCCTCAAAAAGAAGCAGAAAAGAAAGTTATTTTGCAGTCACCGATTGAAGTTCATATAGTGCTTGTAATTAATTAACAGGCGTTCAGCTGGCGGGATGGCTCAGTGATTAGAGCTCGAGTTTACTGACCAATAGGTCGTTAGTTCGAAAGCTTTCTGTCTATGCTTGAGGAACCTGGCAGTATCCCAGCCCACGTGGCTGCTTCGATTGGCATGGCCGCTAGGCACCGAAAAGCGTTCCAGCTGAACAAGTTTTCAGCTGAGCGATCAGAAAAAACGTAAACCTGACTGAGATCTTCTGACGAATGCCCAGTCCTCCCGTATCCTGTGTGTAGTCGGACGTCTGTGTATATTTCTTCGGAGAATACTAGATTTTGAATCGCCATAAATTGCCTCTAGGTCGACCACCGTCAGAATGCGAACAGAAGTTGGTTCCACGTCTTTAAGAGGACTTTGACACGCATCTGATCGTTCATTTCGTCTAAATATTTCAGTAAAATTCTTTGCCTCCATCATGCGAGATCGTCCGTACCTACAAACCAAGGACACTGAAGAGCATGCCACGGCGCATCCGATACGTGCTTCGATCGACCGTGCAGACCAAGAATGCCAACCCACTGTTCTGTGCCAGTTAAGGTCATGTCGTTGTGAGATTCTAGACCAAAATACTGTGAAGCAATATCCAGCCTTGTGCATTATCAGTTGGGGGATCTCTCTCATACACTCGTGTGTGTAATTCTTCAAAATGCCGCTGCACTATGTAGTGAACTCGCCTTGTACGTCAAACGTTGTAAGTGGATATCGACCAGGGTTTCAGTGGACGGATGTTTGTGAAAGACAATCCTTCTGTATAAAACACTGGGAGAGGGATAATACGGTAAGGTCAATTGGGGTCCACCCGCTAGAATGGCTGCAGGGCTCGTTATGGCAACTTCCTAATCATGAAACGGTTGACCTGGGCCACAAGTAGCGAATTTTCAATAAACCTGATGTGAAAAGATCGATCAAAGTAGGTGATACACATGCTACGTCGGTCCAAAGCAGCACAGATTTTTGTCGAAATAAGGTGTTCAGTGAGAGGACCGCACACTGACGCTGACCAGCTTACTCTCGTTTTTGGCAAAATAGTGCACATTAGCCAGTTTACGATCATTGTTCATCTAAACATGTGTATAGCTTGTGTGCCTCAGCTAGAAAAAGGAACCGGCTTCTAAAGTGATCCTCTATCACTTCTAAGTGCTTTCTGGCTGTTTTTTGTTCAAAACGAACCTCGTAACTTGTAACATCTTCAGTTCGTGCGCCGTCACGTGCAGTTGACAGACGTGCACCGTTCAAAGTGGAAAGGTTGAAAAAGTAGCAACAAGCGCAGCTTTGAGTGAAGGGGGTAACCCTGTCCATCAACAACCTTACAAGTGCAACAAGGGCATTGTAGGCTTGTCAGACCAGTGGACAAACCGGTTAAAAGCGGATTTCAAATTGTTCTAAACATTTTCCAGTTTACTTGTAGGAGTGGGAAAAGGGTGCGCCTTATTTGGCATAAAAACTGAGAAGATATGTGGTCTACTGTTAGCTACTCTTCGTTTGTTCCAAAAAAGTATCGGTAGTTTCGACAGTGCACTTGCTCATGTGACATGGAAACAACGCAATTTTGATAAATTTGGAGCTTTCCGGTTGCGTTAATTCTAATATCCCATCTTATCGACAGCTTGTGATAGTTTTGAGCATTTTTGCCGGTAAATTTACCAAGCGTTGCTGATGCAACAAGTTATCCCCTTGTAAACAGATGACCTGATTGGTCAAAAATCTAGAAAAAGTGCTTTACCTGAGCGGAACTTTCTATTCCTCCTGACGAGCGATACATTCAAATGGGGATAGAAAATGCCAACCATATTGATGAAACTCTTAGACAAGAAACACCACATTGGAATTATCTGGCCTTGACCTTGAGCAGATCAGTCCTTATCCCACTTTCAGTCACCAATTTTGAATCTCTCTAGCAGATGAGTAAACCCTCTGAGTAGTTGGAGAACTAACAGTCGAGTGAATTAAGGTTATATATCGGTATGAGCCAACGACGTGATAATAAAAAGCGGCCGTCCGTTCCATCAAACAGTGATTCTACATTTCCCGTTCACACTAAACAGTTGGGCGTCAAGTTGATGGACTAATAACTGATATGCGTTGCTGCTGTTATTTTTTACTAGCTCGACAGGATTTTTCTAGAATGGACTAGAAGGCAATGCTAAGCATGGGTATCTGGTGCAAATAAACGTCCACTAGGAAATCCACTCGAGTGTAAATTTTTTATTATGTATCATTTCATCTTATGGCCTCTAGTCAAGATTACTTGGCAATCGAAAAATGGTATACTCAGAATAAATCAGATGATAAAGGACTTAAGATCACTACACGATGTCGTAATGTTGTATTAGTTTTTCTCGTCAGAGATGAGCATGATGAACGGACATCTAGCGGTCCAGAAAAACAAGAAACGCTTGCACCAAGGCAACGTTTCGGTATCGCCCAACAAGGGGAATCGCTTGGAACTCAAAGCGTGTGCATTGGTCATCCCGCGGCCTCTGGAAACTGAAACATCATATCTATCAACACAAATAGATTAGTTGAATGAAAGTACAAGGTTCGACTATTTTAATAGATATTTCGTCTTGCAGGTGAGGATTATCTGTGCACAAAAGCCAAGAAGCTCTGTACGGTCCTGATTGGGATTCGTCAGCAGTGCGCATCTTACAAAACTCCAAGGGATCTTAAACCGGCAACTTCGCAATCAATGGTTTCAACCCATAACCGTCCGGTCACAAATGGCTAACTGATTAACCCACGCTCAGAAAGGATAGAATGCAATTATAGTTCAGTTAAGGGATACAAATAACGTGGACACATGTGTTGACTGGCTCATCAAACAACGAATTTACTGATGGGAGTCTCATTTCATTCTTTGTCTGCGATACTCAGAAATACCTTAATTTGGGCTCTTCAGGATACGCAGACCACGCCAGGATCAAAGTGCGTGAACCGATAGCTGTTATTAATAGAACGTTTCGCCTACAATACTTATTAAGTAGTCTCGCCCAAAGCCATTTGTCTAGTCCTCCTAGTTGCAGTAAATATGATTGAATAGATCATTTATCTATGGGTGCCAGATACCACGATGAATAGGAAACGAATATTTTCAGATGAACAAGAGGTGAGCAAAAACTAAGGATTAGGCTTAAGGTAAAAAACGGGCTAATCATCTTGGGACAACTTCAAGGCCAAACGATTTTCGTGTCCCATATTTGTGATTCTGATATGTGTTCAAACTCTCATTATTCACTCGAGTTGTTTGGACACTTGCACAATGTGCTCCTGGAAGTGAACCTCCATTTTATTTATTGTTGTTCTTTGATGGTAACTCCCCACCGACCCACAGGCGACTATGACTCTGATAAGAATATCCGCTGGGTGTACCTTGATCAAGCTAAGTAACCGTGTTTGTTTCTTTTCCATGCTTTGTCCATACAGGTACAAATCGATTCGTCGTACCGACGAACTAATTTATAATCTGACGTGTCACCAAATTTGCAATCGCTCTTTGACAGTGCTAGACAATGGGTTGCAGACCAAACACATGACAAGCTTAGCTGAAAATTCTCGTGGATTTTGTGCAGAAAGCTACCAATCACGTTTTCCCTGCATGCCGCATGAAGGAGTGAACCATACTGGGAGAATGCTAAGGCACCCCCTCCGGGAGAACTAGACTCGACGACCAACATTTTCGTCCCAATTATTAATAACTGATATTCCTGCAAAAATATCTCTTTGAAGGAAGTAAACATACTTTTTGGTTCCCAAGTAGCTCCTTTACACATCGACAGGAAATACTAGTGAAAAATTGTTCTACTTGTTATTCGCCATGTTTCCTAATTTGGAACTGCCAGCATCAGCACACTGCTCATGACAGTTGTGGCAGAATTTGCTTGAGAGATAACGTGACCAAATGCTCTTCACATCAGAACATGACATCCGCGAAAAAAATTTGGCTGCAACAAAGTCAGATCATAAAATAAAGCACAATCACAAGCCTTCTGCACTCGACACGTACAGTTGTCTTTTTGTCCTACATTTAGTGTGAACAGAGCTGTCGAACTCTGATGATACCACTTCAAATGTCAAACTATGAGCAGCCTCTTCTAGAGGCAAACCTATTAGTTAAATACCCATTAAAGAAGCTGTTTTAGAAAGATTCACCTCTCTCACAGAGGGCGATAGTTGAATCAGAATAAGCCATTGTGGGGAATTTCATTAGATTTCCTCTGTCTGTAGTTGAACAAGGGCTATCTGTGCAAAATGCTTTAGATGAGGAGCACTGGCGACCCTTATGTATTGGCATCATAGTACAGCAGAATATCTTATTCAAGTTTTTACGAAAGGAAGAAACACCTAAGTACACGACTTTTTCGTAAGAAACGAACAATCTAATCACGCACCTCAGAAGCCACAAAGCGTTTTTGCCATCGCTACACACAAGTTTAAAATATATTTCATATTTTAACCCATGATGAATTCCTCGTGGAATAACATATTTTGATATTCCCAGAAAGTTTATCCCAGCGAAGGACATACCGTAAAACAGTTCATGTTACGAATGACGTAACACATGCTTGAATTGTTCAGATAGAAAACCAGGCAAATGCTCCTTTTTAATGCCGTTTTACGTGTAACAAAATGCGTATATAATCTTTCAACTAATATAACAACAGTAAAGATGGAGCACTATGAGACTACAGTTTTTCTCTGCAATATACTCCAACTGTTACCGGGATTGATACCACTGTTTATTACGTAGATGGCACTTTGAGAAAAAACATAAAGACGCCGATTGACTTTGACAAGACGATCACTTTTCAGCTTTAAAATAAGTGATAACTTATGTATTTTACACCGGGCTAATCGGAAGGCGCCAAGTATGCTTATAATTAAAGTAATGCGAACATGTCAATGCCATGAATTCACTCGCAATTCGGCCTGTAGAACTTTGATCATCGGGTGGTAAAGTAAGATTGAGAATCATTAGATTGATAAGGTGGCCCCTCGTTCAAGCTTTTGGAAAATAAAATTTACCGCAGCTGGCACTAAATTTGTATCATTTATTTTACGATGCTTGCTAGTTCACTCAGCAGAAATTCAAAATTTGAACAAAACGAAGTAAATAAACCTTTTTCTAAGCCTCTTTTTAGTATTTTGGCTTCCTTCGTTTGACGTTAACTCTAAATAGATTAGCAAAGCAAAGTACTACTCGAAAAATGTAAATTTTTCTTTATTTTGTAGACAAGGGTGCAATTGTCCCTATGTCACCACACAATATCTAACACAGAATATTCACCTGCACTTTGGGTGGCAAAGAAGTCACAGTTTCATTTTCCTAACTTTTCTACCTTAAATAAAACCAGTTGAGATCCTTTTTCAAATTTTAATTTCCCCAACATTCCATCTCACATAACTAGTAATTTTCATCAAGATAAAAAATATGTTTTGTCACATGCTCTACACAGATTTCGGGTTACTTGCCTAGCATCGAACAAATCCGCCGACCAAAATCTGGTTTCACATTTTTAGGACAATTTTGTGGAAAAAAAACACAAATGCGTAAAGCCATGGTCCATTCTTTTGAGTACAGCACCGTTATTTACAAATTTATGCTCACATCTTGCTTTTAGTGCTTAGTGCCTCAATGCAACAGCACAAAAAAGTCCTCGATAGCTGGTTTAATTTCCATACCAGTAAAGCAACACATCAAACGTCCTAATCGATACCCTGTTCGGAACCCACCTCTCTGTTGGAATAAGTACAAAGCCTAGCGGCTTTTATTTTACAGGAAGACCTGCACACTTCAGGGGGTTAATGTACCTGTTACCCGGTAGACGGTATGAAATACCTCCCAAAAAATCCATTGATCTGCTGGAAAAGGTTTGATGAGTGCGAAGACGGCACATACTGAATCCATGTGTGTGTGTTTTGCTGACGGATGCTTGTGCGGACAAAAAAGCAAATGAAGCGAATCTGCCAAAGATGTTTTGCAAGCAACCGATGCCCACATGCCCTCCCCTAATTGTCGGTTGTTTTGACTCCAAATTTGATCCCAACATTACATTCCCGGAATAAATAAGATGGAACAAGTAATTACGCCCACCAAAACCGAAAGTACAGACCAGTATTGACGAATATGGTCAGTACCGAATCCGGGATTTGTAAACATGACAAGACTGAGAGTAATCAGTCAGGTTTTATCAGAAAAACAATTTTATGGCGTCTGTTTTGCTCCAGTGCTAATTCTGGCAAGCAGATCTGAGCACAAAAATTACAACTCGAACGGATTCATCGGAGGCCCTCACTCGCAAAATGTTTGATAATTGCAAAAGTCAAGGAGTGTTTGTACTGCTAACACTTTGCAGTAATTTCTGGAAATTCATCATCCATGATGTTTCCATGCATAACACAGCAGATAAGAAGGCCTTCGAAAAAAGACAGATGACTGAAGTTACCATAAGTTCAATCATATTAACAACAGCTGAGTTCTAAGATAATGGTTTGAATGTCGCCTGGTAGAATGTTCTCTTTCTTCCTGGAGAAATCTAACAGGTTCATTCATTTGCGCGTAAAGTTCAAATTAAGAATGCCTTTTCAGAGCTTCAAAATAAAAGAGGCTTTCAGTGCCGTGTTTGAGGTTTTCAAGTGTGCATAATTTTGATCGGATTAGAACCACCACTCAATCGCCAAAACACAAAATACGTATTCCTCACAAAGATAAAAACAAGCAGCATATTTTTGACCATTTCTTGGGGGTGTGCCCCAAAGCGTATCTTACAACAGGTCTTTTCTGATATTCTTCTCCCCTAAGCAGAGATTTATCTAGCAGATTAATCTGCTTTGAACCGTGTGCCGAAGCGCCCTCGTGAGCGGAGTACCCAAAACGCTATGTATTCACATAATTATTTTTCTGCCAATATCGCAGAAATTTGCGGGGTCATAGGGTATGGAAAAAGAGATCAATAAATTTACCGTGCTTCAGCGATTGACCTATAGGAAAGATCAGTGTAACTTTATTGAGATGTGTCATATGTACCAAAATCCAGTATCTATTCGGATCATTTTTAGTGCCAAAACTGGTTCAAGAAATTTTGTCGCTGACTGCTGAACATACGATAGTAAAAAATAAAACAATTACTGTGCACTTGGGTGTTCTTAATACGCTGGATTCGTCCCTAAGCTGTCCGAAAACCAAACAGCATGTGACAGCAGCTTGGTCTGGGTTGAAGACATGTTGACCTTTGTATCCAGCCTCTTTATTTGGCGTTTCTGGCTGCATTCTCTGAAGTTGTGTTGACTGAGATTCCCAATGATATGTGACCTTCCTTTTCTAATAATGCGGACGACCTGCCTTTTATAATTTTTCAGGTGTTTTATGACTTTTCAAAACGAAAGAATACCCGGTTACATTTTTAATAGTATTCAACCCGGTCGGAGCAACGGAACTCCACCCAAGTTCAAGCCGTTGACTACATATACTTTTAGACCGAATTCAAGCCAGAATAGAGCGTTGTACAAAGTCATGATCAGTTGAAAACTAAAATAAACATGCTTTAGTACACTAATTGAATAGAGCTAAATCTTTGATCATATTGAAAATACGGTTCTTTATTTCGATCCTCTAGTTTTAGGCAGATATGTTTCTTTGCGTGAACCGTCTTCTCCGGCGCTTAAACGATTATTTGAAATATCTGTTTTCGTTTTTAACCTGAAAACCCTACCTGAAAGGAGTCAATAACAAGGGTCATTTTCAATCACCTCAGTGTTATTGTATGCCTCACAAAAATGCAATTTTCAGTGGAAAAATTCGTCACACAGAAGGACCAAAGACTGGGAAAACCTACTGATACTTGATGAAATTAACAGACATTAAATTACCTTCAACCAATACTCATTATCAAGTATTGGTTCGTTATGATTCGAAAAACCTTTCATAGTACATAGAATGCGCGCTAAGTTTGACACGGGTGTTGGGTCAGCCACGTGTACGTTAGCTGGCTTATTAGTTTTGAAGTTTTTCTATGTAAATCTAAAGGGTTCCTGCAACACTGTTTTTGTGTGGAAGAGTCACTTTATGGAACAATCTTTTTTAAGGCGTTCTTTTCACTTATTGCCTTTTGTAATAATGTGTACACTAATTGCATTCTGATTGTTGTATATAGAGTATCCAGAAGTGTATCGCTTGGGGGGAGTTTTTTCATAAAGACCACGTTTTAAGGAGCGTTTTGGAGATTTTTCGAGTTGTACGGTAAAATGTTTTTTAGCAGCGGATGTCTGCCGTTTTGCGAATTGCGACACTTAATGAGACTCGTTTTCCATTAATATGGCCTTATTAGAAACGGCATTTCTAAAAGCTGAAACTGTAATGTTCGTTTGCTTATTTTTTAATCACGGTTTAGCCTTATAATTGTATTGTAATATTGTGAATTTTGAACCTAGACGAGGGTACCTTTGTTTCTCTCTAAATAGCTTAGACTGTTGATTATTGGAGTTTCGTTAAACATTTTCTTATCCAAATCAGTATGGAGAAGTGGTGTCTTGTGCCTGGAAACATATTCAAAAGTCTAATTTCGTACGATCAATTTAGTGTATATGATTATGTAAAATAAATGGCAGGTATCCAAATCGGATTATCGGATCGGTAGTGGTCAGACCACTGGACTCATATGCACACTAAAAAGCCACGGATAAATTTTGTGGAGCCGAATGTAACACTGCGCGCAATCATTTGACGTTGATATATACCCGAGCGAACGTGTAGAGACGCGTCACAAGAAATTAACTAGGCTTAATGTGATGGAGTGACAACATGCACCGGCGCCACGTTTCTTTCTACCACTAAGTCATCCCCCGGTTATCTGTCGGTTCCTTCGGGCTCCAGCTTAACCCCGCACCCCTCCTAGTATAACACCAGAATCCACCCGTTAAAAAACACCATCGAAGTGGTGACAGGTAGTGGAAGTCACAGTTTTATATCCTCACCTGGTGGGTACACCTCAGCTCGTACACAAGTTGTTCTGGGATGCTAGTTTCGGCCATTTGTTTCAAGTGACCTAGCAAGCTGAATTGATTACTCACCAGGCCACGCTGGAAGCCAGTGACATCTACTTTACGAAGAATTTCTGTGTCACGAATTCCATCATCTTACTTGATCGAAGCGAATATATGCTGGGACAAGAACAGAACTCTACCTGTCTCGGTGTCAACTAAGAAGTTATTTTCTCAGGTCTCTATCCAGGCTTTCGCTTAGTGTGAAAGGCCCGTTTAGAGTTGAAAAATCCGCATAGACAGCGAAGCTTCCGTAAAACCATCTACAGTTAAGCACCGTTGACTGACGCATATTTATGTGTATTGTCGCATGAGGAGATTTTTTAATTTCCAACTAAAATTTTATTCTCGCCCTGAGGTCAGTCTATGCCTAAATGCTGACAAGCACGACGCAGATGTTTCATCCTCATTGAGAACCATCAGCAGTGCGAATCTGACAGAACTTGGGGAGATCTGAGCTCGCGACTGTGCGGGTAATAGTCTAAACACTTATGTGTTGGGCCATGGATGGCCTGTCCGCGATGTGATTAACTCGCAACTTGACAGGACACAGCACCGCTCATGCCCTCTCAACAGAAATCACACCATATGGTCAGGTAGTGATTCGCTCCTCAAGTGACGATTCTTGGATGGAAGTTTCACAAATTTCGTGAAGCAACTTTCCTCTGAGTAACTTCCACAATGATAGCGACATGAAGAAATTCTGTATGCCTTTCTGCACATATATGTATACATATGAAATTGCTACCTACGGGGTCTTCCAGTGAACATTCTGCAGCAAGTTTCTCAGCCAGCATGCATTTTACACATTGAATACTACTACACATATATCAAGTAATCTTGACAGAAATCGGGGTATAATTTTACTGAGTAAGCTCAAACAACATAGTACGCATAAAACTCAATATCAAAGGGATATTAGGTACAGTTTTTACCTGTCAAACGTGACGAAGTTCGACTTCTGCCCGATGTGCATCTCATCACTTGGGATGACAGTGTGTCAGCCCATACACTATATCAGCTTTCGTTCTCATACAATACTTCAGCTTATTTTAGGCAGCTTTCAAAAGATGGGCACAATTTAGACAAAGTTACTTTTTTTAAAAGAACAAAAATTGCGCAGCTGTTTAGCTCGTAAGTAAAACGAGATAAGTACTGCATCTTCTTTGATGACAAAATTTTAAAATTAAGAAAAAAGCGTCTCATAATAATTCCTTTCAATAAAACAAATCTCTGCCTAACAGTGAATACTTCCGAGAGAAGGGAGAACAATTCTAAAAATGCGGAAACTTGCAACATTGTCCATAAAGCAGAGCTGAGACCTGTCATGGCTAATTTTTTGTATTCCACTGTGTTTTTAGATGAAGCATTTTTGCTGAGTTTCTGCCGACAAAAAGACTTATGGACAGGATTTTTCAGGGTGTAAAGTGTAGCACATAAATCAAGAAATGGATCATTCACGAAAACTTCACTTGTTTTCCTTAGCAGAGTCATAGAGTCGCACTGCGGATTTTTTGTCGGTTGACAAGTTACTGTATGTCACTGTTCTGTACTGCACAGTTCTTTGAAGACATCCTCGGTAATTCTGCTAATAGCTATTCACTTCTCCGGTTGACGCGAGATACCAGTACAGAAGCTGTAGTTTATTTTAAAACCACTTAATAATATCAAGAATTCCAAACACTCCTTCGGTCACAGCTCAGCGTAAAAGTCGTCAGCAGTGAGTAGAGAAAATGAATAACCGAGTTTGGTTATTTTTGTCAGTGTCTGGGACCTTCAAATTAATATTCACATAGCTGTCAAATTTTTGGATTACAAAATCTAATCACTTGACCAAAAGTTTTGCACTGCGCACCCATAAACAAAGTCTGACGTTGAAACACACCGTAATTGTTATTCATCCTGGTGGCCGGTTTCCTTATCTAACGTTTAGGCAATGTTTCTGACTTTTTTTATACACCTACCAGGGAGCTGTTACAAAATTCATTTTTTAAACCGATTCGTGATTCCAAATTCAAGTGGATTTTAGCTCAGACCCTTAATTTGACGGCAATTTCCGTGCTTCCGTGGACAACAAGTAAATTCAATTTGGAAAATAAATGTCAGCTAAAGCCATACCGCAAGCTAACGGTAATATATTATGGAAAGGTCAGTCTAAGTATAATGAGTGCACCACTGGCATTGTTAAGAGTCACTTTTTATCCTCACGAAGGTGTTTGACCTTCACGGGGGCATCCAATTACTTCATGGTTTATAGAATCATAAGTTGTGTGTGTATTCATTCTTCCTATATTCATATTACGCGTGCGTCTCTCGAGTTACTTTTCAGAAACATTAGAGAAGAACCTAAGATTGACACTTAAGTGGGATGGAAAATAGGATGTGTTCTGCGGTTCAGGCTGATCAAAACCTGAGTTATCATTGCTTTCCTTAGCAGCCTTTGGAGTTTACTGCAATTGAAGTTTCCGGCCATGTCCTTATTCCCTGTGACTGCAGTCCCATCCCAAACAAGTCCATCAGTCTTGTTCTCTCGTATCAGTAGCTATCGTACCAATACGTTAGACGGAAATTGTGTATGCTGAGCTACTGACGTCACTCACCTGCCACCTCATGCAGCTTCACTTTGGCGCGGTTGCTCACAATGGTATACCGATTCCTTTGAAGCATTAAATAAAACGCCACTCAGACCCTTGTGTAAAAGCATCGGCAACCAGCCGCAAGCAAGGATTACGAGGCGAGTCTCTCGTACCCTTGTGAGCACGGAATGTACCTATGTGCGATGTACGTCCATACGATGCACCAGAAGGGTGTTTTCAAAAATTAATTCCAGTCAGTCAATTCTCAATTATGTTCGATCACCCAATATCCTCTTGAGTGAATCATGCTTCGAGGCAGCATTTTTCGCTTCGCGTCACGACTGAAAAGCACACCGAAGGATTTCAGCTCATACGGCAAAATTCGCGAATTGTTTATAACGACTAAAGGTAGAAAAACAGGTCTGTCTATTCGCCTTTATGATAAGCCATGATATACTGTATAAATTTCAGAGCTACTAATGTGGTAACCGATTTGAATTTTGTCTTCTAAACAGTAATTACTAAAAATCTGTCACCCATCCCTACATTTAATTAGACCGCTCAGCTAATCAAAATTCGTTAATCAGGTTTGAAGGAGCTTGTCCATATTCACAGCCAATTCTAAGTCAGCTGCCTTTGCAATTCATAACGACGTGGTTTAAAATGCTTTATTGTCATAAGTTTGAAATGCGGTTATGGTGTAACGGTATGCATTACTGATGGGACGGGCGAGTAGTACCTGTTCACTCGTTTAAACTGCCTTCCATTCACTTGATGAATAATCAATCAGGAAATATTCAGGCCGTTTTAGAGTGTTTGTCTGTCACCTCCAAACGCTCAAACTAGCTATGGGAAAGCTAATCCTGCTGACGTTTTTTGACTGTGTGCTAATGAGATTCTTAATCACATATATGATAGCTTTCATCTTCTTGGTTCGTGTTGGCAAAAGAAGAAACGCTGCAAAATACTCATCCTCCTACTGGCAGCCTAGACTGTACTAAGCGTTACTGTTTGTTTTGCGGAGCGCGGTAGTATGTCAACAAACACTAATTACTGTTGCGTTGACAGAGTCACTCCTTCTGGTGTCAAACAAATCCAACCGATCAGCACATGTAGGTTCAAGCTGGCATGAGCATCAGCTCCATTAAGTAAACAGTTGCAATTATACGGTCACTTAAATCTATATTGAAAGGCATTTCTCTGTGAGTGGAAGTTGGAAGAAGGCTTGCTCATTTAATGGGGCAAACATTCGTTTCCAATCTTTGTTGATGCTACAATAAAAAATTCTTCGATCCTTAGTGTTCCCCAGTGGTCACTATGTTTCTGCTTGGTCCATTTTTAAGGTATTAAAAACCTTTTGTTTATAGCTCTTGTTCTTGGATAAAATATAAGCAAACCATGGGAGTAACTTTACAATAAAAAATAATCCGTTGAGATTTTCGGCTGCTCTTGTGACAAAACTTGTTTGTAGTCAAATCTGCGCTGACAGTGTGCCCATGTATTGGTAGGTCGGGGACATTTACTTATCTGTTGATTGAGCTTGACAATCGGTTTTCAGATTTCTGTTATTGATTGCCGCTGAGCTATGTTGCGCACTCCAACAAAGTTTCGACAATGCACTACGTGCGACTAAACTATAAGGCAACATCACTTCATATAATAAACGGTGGAAATTGCATTTCGTGCATTCGTTTAGCGAAAACGTGTTGGCGGAAAAACTTTCCGGTTTTATTCAGTTACATTTTTTCACCATCTAAATGTCAGATGTACAAGTATAGATGCTAGAATATTATATTTTATTTGGTACTATATATCGGTAATATTTTTCAACTATTTTTATCTTCGGGTAAAAATCTCTTTTAAAAAATTTGAAAGCAAGCTATAGCAACGTTTTTAACTTGCGAATAGGTCCATTAATTTCCTGTGCAAATGTCATTAAACCGAAAATACCTTTGAAACGACTAAAGTCGCCTGGTGTAAAAAATACCCAAAAATTTAGCTTCCAGACAGGGCAAAAAATTTAAAATAATTTTGAATAAACTTCGCGCAAGTCGTTTTCGCTTAATGTACAGCTGTTTAGTCCTGGTCTCATGATCCAGTTTAGATAAGAAGTCATTAAAATTTCAACGTTAGTGACAATAGAGCTGACCACTGGTCTATGCAGGGGTTGATCAAAACTAGTTTAGTGTGGTCGGCGGCACCTTTTTGGCATTTACAAATTTTGCGCTGAAAAAGACACCAAATTTGTTCATGTTGTATTAATGATTTCCTTATAAAGCTTGCACGCATTGAACGGAATTACTCATTGTTTGTGTCCAATCAGGGAAGGCGTTTTGCAGGACCGAACGGTGAAGAATGACTTTAGGTATTCACCAAACAACAAAACTGCCATGAACTTTAAAATATGCTACCCGTTTTGGCTGACTGGTTTGTATTACGTTGCCGCTGTACCTGCAAAATGTCCCAGGTGAATATAATAAGGTCCTAATCTATACCAGCTACAATTAGGATTTCTCAAGCTCGTGCTTTTTGACATCCTCTTGTCTTCATCAAGTAAGCCCAATGTCTTATGCTCCAAAGTAGGCATAATATTGTCGACGGAATCTACAAAATAAAAGCCCATCATAAACAGATTTTTTAAACTGGCTTCAGTTTTTTTACAAAGAAAACTGTCCTCTTGTCTTCATCAAGTAAGCCCAATGTTTTATGCTCCAAAGTAGGCGTACTATTGTCGACGGAATCTACAAAATAAAAGACCATCATAAACAGATTTTTTAAACTGGTTTCAGTTTTTTTTACAAAAAAATTACTCACAAGGTTACTGAAAACTCTTCGACAGCCCACGACCGGTTTCGCCCTTCTCGGTGTTCATCAGGTAGGCACAGTCCCTGAGTTCCCGTCAACTTTATGTTCCACTTGAACCCAAATTGGACTGTGTTCGAGAAATACACTGATTTTCAAATCAATTTGGTTTTCACGAGAGACTCAATTGAATCTTTCGTTTATGATATTCCCCAGGGTTATTTGGTCAAAAATAAAGTCCTTTCCAAAGAAGAGTATTGGTCTAATTTTAACCAAGTAAACTTCATGTAAAACTTATGGTTAAGGAAACTTCCTGATTGTCCCCAACTAATAAAGCCAAAAGAAGGGCGAAAAAGGGGTCATCTGTCAGAAATTTTAACCAAGTAAACTTCATGTAAAACCTATGGTTAAGGAAACTTCCTGATTGTTTCCAACTAATGAAGCCAAAAGAAGGGCGAAAAAGTGGTCAACTGTCAGGGAGTTTTCAGCAACCCCATGAGTATTGTGTTACGTTCAGACAAAACCGCGTTGCGATGTCTGAAATGTCGTACCAACTGAAAGGTGAGGCGGCTTGCCTTGGTGAATTCAGCTGAAGACCACCATGGGCGAGAAATTCAGCTGCATCCAACTGACAACTATTTGTATTCCTGTCACACGCCAACTAAACTGATTAGAACAAGACGAACGCCCTCAGATATCTACAAAGTTTGCCAAAATTTCTTTTGTGCGATCAAATGTAAGCAGGTGTTATTTCAGTTGCAAGAAGCTGCGACTTCTGAGAGACAAAATTGGATTTTTGCCGGAGTTGGGTGAAGCGTACGCGTAAATTTCGTACTTCAAAAAACCAGTTTTTCTAAAAATAAATTTGTTTACCGTTTGCGTGAAAGTGAATGAAAAATTGTCTGTTTTCCGAAAACCGCATTCGTAATTTCTTTGGGCTCTAGAATGCGAAAGATGTTATTGTAACTAGTGCGTAGAGAATATCTGTGGAGCGTAGCCAATGAGGACAAAAGTTCAGAGCTGACATGGAGGGTGTTGAAACTGGTTCCAGTTGAGAACGAAGAAGGTGGCGAACAAAGCTTGTTTTCTGTGATTGTTCATCATCCCCTATTAGCAGATTTTTTCATGACCAAGCTAGAGACTCAAAAATTAGATGCACTCATTGGACGGTTAACATTATATCGCCGCTACGTAGACGACATATTCGTTCTTGCCGATGAACCCATCAGCACAACAGACGTACTAAGCTGTTTCAATTCAGTCCATGCTAATATCAAGGTTACTATCGAATTAGAACAAAACGGCCAGTTAAGCTTCCTCGATGTCAGTGTTAAAAAGAGGACCGACGGGACCATAGAACACAAGGTCCACAGAAAGCAAACGTGGAAAGGTCAGTATACTCACTTTGATAGCTTCGTTCCGTTGCAACAAAAACGCAACCTAATTAGATGCCTGACCGAGAGAGCAATGAAGATATGCTCACCCGAATGCTTAGAAGAGGAACTAAAGTTCTTGGGACGCACATTCCTGCAGAACGGATATCCTGAAAGGTTCGTACTGAAGACTATGGAAGCCGTTAAACCCAAACCTACGGAATTTTCTGTTAGAAAGAAGCCCGTATACATGAGGCTTCCATTCAAAGGTGACTCGGTTGCTGAACTAATCACCAGAAGGCTTAGAAACTCCGTTGATACGACATACTTGGCCGCTAATCTATGTTTGAGCTTCAACTCCAGCCCCACTATCAGATTCTGCTTGAAAGACAAATTGCCACGTTCTACCACCAGCTTTTGTGTGTACTCATTCGTATGCTCGTGCCGAGCATCATACGTTGGTCGTACGACAAGGCATTTGTCGGACAGAATACGAGAACACAATCCCGTATCTCTGAGTGGTAGTGGAAAGAAACCAGGCTCAAGCGCGATTGCAGCACACTTGGCCGAAACCTGTCATATCATAGACAAGGAGCAAGCCTTCACCATCATATACCGGGTACCTCTGAACGGACCACGACTGGTACGATCCAAACTACTATCGATCGCAGAAGCGATAGGAATCCGACTGCTGGATCCACAACTTTGCATCCAAAAGAAACTTGTGCGACCTCTGAACTTGAACTGGCCTACGAAACATCTGGTCCCACAAGTCTGTCTGACATTGACGTCATGACCCATTGACCTACCCCTCACCCAACCCCCTTCCTTTGACTTCTCTAAAGTGTAGTCCCGATCTTAACATTTTCCATGTGATTTCTGCTACCATATAAATTTGTGATGTATTAGCCAAGATGAACAATCACAGAAAACAAGCTTTGTTCGCTACCTTCTTCGTTCTCATGACTACAATGGGTATATTCAGCCGCCTGATTCTAACTGAGTTAAAAACTCCGACAGTAAAAGTCAGTGAAACTTAGAGGAGTCTTTTTTGGACTTATAAACGAACGGTTTTTATTCAAAATTGAAGCTTTTTTAAGATAAACTGCATATCTTTTGTTGTTGGTCACCTTTAATCTTCCAAAACCAAATATTAAATGTCATTTAGGTTACAAATCCAAAATTAGCAGATAAACGTGCTTTTTACAAGTTCTGTTTCTAAGAGAGCTTTTTTGAACACAGTCTTCATCGAATATTTAGGGTAATTTATTAACTAACTTTATTTCTAGTCGAGCTACAAAGGCTGAAAACACCGCTGAATAGGAAAAAACTTGCTATCCCTATATTATTTATATGCAAAAGCGCTTAATTCCAACTAGCCTTTAGTTGGAGTGAGATGTTTCCCAGCCACATAATTAATTTAATTTCTGTTGTTCAACCCTTGCGAAGGACACTCGGACATTTTCACAAAGTCGCTTGTAGATAAAAGGTCGCTAGCTATAATGAGAAATATTTTCTAATGGCTATTTTCGACCTTTTCTACTTAATGTGCCCTAAGTCACGTGATGGAAACATACTTCTTGCAAAAATAAGCCTAAAACATTATGAAACGATTCTCAGAGATCAGGAAAAGTGTGGTTTAAAACAACACGTACTTTTACTTGGTTTGTCAAAATATTTATCTGGTACTAATTGGTTATTAGCTCTAAACCTTTTGACCGCACATGTATCATATTCGAGCTATTCATAAAAATGAAGGCCATTTCCGGAATTTGCGGCTTTGTTTTTGCCGAACGTGGGTTGGTTCAATGAATAAAATGATGCCCATTGTTTAAGTTGTCCCTAGTTTCTGAGCAAACTCAGGAACAAGTAAAGTAACTAGACCTTCATCTCTGAAGTTGGATTTTTATGTATATAATTCGGAAAGTCCGAACAACCAACAGTTTATGGTACAGTACTTAACCGTGTACCATTATTGACGACCCAATGCTAACTTATGTATATTTTCTACATCTTTGGTCTTTCCGTTTTCGTTCCATGAAAAATAAACTACGTCGCCATCCGTTATAACCACCTCAAAATTATTCCCTCTTGCCATGTAATCGCAGTCTTCATATCTGTTTTGGTGACAGAGAAAAAAGTGTCACTCGAGGGATCCAATTCATTGCAACCAGACAAGAACAATTCCTCAAAGTTAATAATGTTTTTCTGTAGAAAGATTTAGAAAAGAAGTTCGTTATGGAATGGCTTATATTCATAAGAGTTTAGAATACAGTGTTATCCGAAGAAACTTTTTTCACTATCTAATTGAAACCGTGCATTACAGCCAAAGTCTTCATATAATGAGAAAAGTCGAGGTTAGGTCACCGTTTGACAGAGTTACATAGGTTTTTGTGCTCTTTTCAAAAGGTCCTCTTTACTGAACCAAGGTTTTCCCTGAGGGCTTTAAGCTTGTAGCCATAGAGGTTTGTTCCATAAAGGAATAGTCAGAGTCTCTGAAGGGTGAGGATTACAACCGGCTCTTGCACTGTCAAGAAAATAATATACCTTTGTATGCTACGTTTAAGTGGTTTTTCTGTGCTCCATTCACACGCGTGAGTGCTTACGTGAGATAGAATAAAGTATTGATCGGATTTTTACGCTCATCAATTAGGTAGCGGTATAAGGGAAACCTCTAACATAGGGCTCCATTCCACTCTCATAGATTCGGCGTATTCTGAAGAAACATGATGCTAAAGCAATCTAGAAACGAGGTTTTTGGTCCCAACGTTTCGATAAATATTATTTGGGTGTTTGAATCGTGAAGACCATTTCGGTTTGAACGTTGTTTGTAACAACCTGGGAAATACGTATCCACGCTAAGAGGAAAAGGCTGTGAGAGAATATTCGAAGGTTTAGTTTTATTTGCAAGGATCTTTCCCATGGATCTGACGCGGCGAAAAAGGGGCATGGAGAAGGCAAATCAAATCACTGCAGGTGGTTTGGGCGTAATTGAGTTTAAGAAATATCCCGGTCTGTACATCGCATTTTCTTATAAGAATTTCGTTCCCCTTGTGACATAAGGGCATAACATTTGATCGCAGTTATACTAGAGTCCCTAGAAACTTGTTTCAACTCTCATCCTAGCTTAATTTTAAATGTACTTTCATTATTTTTTAGATTTTTTATTACAAACCTTAAACCGTTTTGCTTCAGTGAGAAACTTTTAATATTTTTGCTTAGCAGAATATTGCCTTAGACATATCTCAAAATTATTTGAAATCATGGAGTCCAAATGAAGAGTTCTCTTTTTTCAAAAGTTCAACCCCGTTTAGTATCTGTAGTTTCTTTTTGGTGACCACCTTTGCTGATACGACTCCCTTCTTGGTAGGATCATCACCATCATTAGTTCTTTTGAAAATCTTGACTGATATGTGTTTTGCATTTTGAACGAGAAGTTCTGACCCTACATCTGTAAATTAACCTTGGGGAACAACCGATTTAGCTGGTCAGGCTGTCATGAGTTTTGTATGAGATTTCGCCTTCCTAGGTTTCGGTGCACCAGTTTGGGGTATTTGAGTTGGTTATGTTCTCAAAGATGGTGGAATTTGTGTTACTGAAGATAGGCACATTTTGATGTCCGATACTTGAAAGTCTTGGCAAAAAACAGATATTCTTTAGAAGCGGCCAGCTGACGAACAGGCTGTCCAGTTTGCATTTAAAATATATTCGATATTGTACATAGAAAGAGAGTTTAAATAAAGTATTTGTCGCAACTTATTCACCGCAGATATATTTTTATAGATGTTCCAGAGCGTACTGGCAAATGTGTACTCACAATTCCTTGCAGTAGTGAACTCTCTAAGGGTTCTCATCACCTTGCAAATGGGAAAAACAGGTATATCGTCAGACCATGAATTAAGTAGTATGAATCACCACAAAAGTCATGTATGCGGGACTAGATGGCTGGAAATATTATCTACACATTATGTCTGCGATCTTATTTTATAGAAATGTTTTGCATTAAGACGTTTTGTCAAATTCGACGAATGGCCAGAAAAAGTCCGTCACTGAGTGCCCCTAACGCCTACGTTCTGTTCGGGTGACGCAGTAAAAGTAACCGGCATGTTGTCGTTTCGTGCACCTGCTTTCAGAAGTTGCCTCTTTAAGATCCTACAATCAGTCAATAAATCTATTCTTAGGCCTCCAAGCTGCAACCCAAACACACCTAGCGGGCACTCTGTAGCACATGGGGCAATCGGCATGATGTGCAGATGGTTTAATGTGTTAGGAAATGTGATGATTTTAAAAAGCACTGGACATAACCATTTTGACAACCTAGTTATTTAATTCAAAAATGATAATTTTTCACTCCAAATAGACCTTCTGACTCATCACTGTAATCGTCATTAGCCGATACATAGTCGGTCTACATACTGAACTGCTCAGCAAGCCTTCTAAAATGGATTCACAATTACTGCGCAACTCCCCTTAGACATAACCAGGTGTTCCTAGCGTAGTTGTCACAAAGCCGTGATCAGCTTTGTCGATGCTTAACTTATAAACGTTCCTTTTTCCTATAGAGATAGGAGCGATGAGTTAGGATACCAAGTAGTAATGAAGCTACTAAGATTTTGCCGCCCTTTGCTTAACGCTATGTGATTAGCCATGGTTGGTAAGTCAATGGCTAGTCGACTTCAAAATGGTAACATTTGATGCCACTCGACGCAGGTTTACTGTGAGGAATTCGGCAAATCACAACAGCTCTTTTTTTCTGATCTTTGTGCGACATGATCTATCCCTCAGTTTAGTGACTTCCCATCGGCCTCAAAAAACTCCAGGACAGAGGCTTGTGCCTGATGAGCTGTCTAAACCACCGGGACCAAGCCGACAGGTGCCGGACTATATGCAACGTATGCACCATATAAACCGGAGAGTAGCTTGACACCTTTCTGAGGTACCTGTTCCTCACCTATAATTTGTCAGCTTTCCACCCCTCCTTGTTTTCCTCCAAGCATTTTTGTATTCCGTCAGTTGCCACATCAATATTTGGCAACGTAAGAATTGTCTATTCATAATCCATTTCAAGCTTGCCAGATGTATGGAACAAATCCTGCATAACCAGGGGTTTGCCTCGTTTATTCACAGTGAAAAGTCGGGAGAAGTTTTCCTACAGAGTAACTGAAATACCAAAGAGAAAATTAGTCGGCTGTGGTATACAGAGTCTTTAAAGAACAAAGATGTTTAAAATACTGAGATTTTCACAGCACTGGAAGTATTCATTAACATAATTCTTGAAGTTTTTTTTAACCCAGGTTACTTTTTATTGGTTATTCGACTCTATGAACGCTTCCAGCTTGCCTTATAACTCTCAACAGATGATCGGGGTTACGGCCAAGTACACTCACCAAGGAGCGTGCGCATGTACAAGCGGCACAAGGGTATCGGTGGACAAGGTTTTGTTGTGCATAGTTGCAGGGCTTGTTTTATTTGTATTCGTATAATTTTTTACTTTAAAAGTGTTTTCTCTGTATTCGATTAGCTATTCTAGTAATTCTACGCTAGAGAATACATACGAAGTTTCGGATCTTCCTCATTTCAACACATCAGCGTAATGTTTTGTTGAAGAGTTTTCAGCAACCTTCTGACAGTTCCCCCCCATAAAATTATGCTGCGACATCTCGAATATCGTACCAACTAAAGCCTGAAGTGGTCTTGGTGCAGTACAGTTAGAGAATATCATAAATGAGAGATTTAGCTAAGCCTCTCGTGAAAGCCTAGTTGATATGCGAATGAGTGTATTTGTCGAGAACCATCATTCATTCGTCAGGTAGAATATTTTTCGACTGATCGTTTACATTAGTCCAATGCCTGACCAGTTTCTTGATGGAAGTATTTGGGAAGTTCTCAATTATGGATATAAATAACAGTCCTGCTGGCCTCATGGTACAAATGAATGATTCTTGCCAACAAAATGTTATGTTCATGACGCCATAGGTGGTTCTGTCTTCACCGAATAATGATTGACAACAGCCCTATCGTACACCCGCGAACAGTTATCTCCAAGCCGCCTGCTGTGTTACTGCATAGCTAAAGTATGCTAAGGAATTTCTCAGTATCTGGAGGAAAAATTCGTTTCCGAAATCAGAGAGAATGTAAATTGTGGAACAGAGTCGGACGAGTGAATTCTATCTTTAGTGCTGCTAAATATGGGTGGGGTTTGCAGCACCAACTGGCATTGGTCAGACCTTAGAAAAATAAAGAAGATCGAGACCAATAACGAGTTTAGAAGCCTGAGGTAGAATTTTATAGAAGTAAACTAATGGAATGTTGGAGAGTACATTCTTGGACCAGTCTGTCATCGGATGGAATACAGCTTCATCAAATTCTGACGTATTCGAGACGTACATTGAATGTAGTGCAGTAAGTAACTCGTTTGAAATATCAAGGTCGACAGCGTCATGTGACTAACTATCCACCTGATGAGTCATGCTCTTGACGATAGCCTCTTGCCTTTCTAAATACTGGATAGCCAGTGAGATCAAGTCATTTTTATCACCGTCATTTGAGACGGCGGTTCAACTTCTGGGCAAAAGAGATCACCTTATGCGTTTTGCCTATTCTTCTAAGGCCTCCAGTCACATGATCGCTCAAGCACTGGTTGGTTTTGCCAACATCGTACTTCGATAAGATGTACTTGTTAATCTTATTCACATATTTGCTTACCGATGAGCAGTCAGGTTATGTCATCTAACCAGACATTGATCTTTACCAACGACCGGGTAAGTACCGACCCCGGGGCCTCAGCGTTTACTAGATGTCACTAGGAAATGTGAGCAAAACACTCATCAGTGTGCCGGTAGTCAGATATTTTAAATAAAGCTTCAGCTGGATGAACCGATAATCACATTTGTTTTCTATCATTCTTATCACTTCTGGTAAGCCTGAGATTTCTGTTTGCATCCTGGAACTCTCAATATGCTCAAAGAGATGTAATTTGCTGCTGAATTGCCTAAAGCATCAGTCTATATTTGGAAAAGCAACTTCCTGTATCACCACTTCTTGTATCAGGTTTATAAATAATATACCTGTATATCCTGTGTCACAGTAAACTCTCACTTTGTTCCCTTTTTGACCCTCGCAGAATGTCTGGTCTCTCATGGAATTCGCAACATTTTTGACCTGAGACGAGACGGAATCAGTTTTCCCAAGCGCCCGGAATTCTTTGTCCTCATATGTTCCAGTCTTCCTCTAGTTTTCACAGTTCTCACTCGATCCCTGTTCACTCCACTGTCTGTTGGACACGATATGTTTATTCGCGGTTGGGGCTTGGCACAAACCAGGTTATTCTTGGATTTATTTACTCGCACGGCTACGGTTTATCATCTTGTTTATTGGGTCTACCGAACTCCCATTATCCACCTGCTATGGCAAATCAAAGTGACCATAGATGGTTTGGTGAACGCGTGGAAAAATCGTCCGAAACCAGAGAAGAAACCAGTACCCGATAAGAAACCGAAACTGATTCTTACAAGCCGACCGAAACGTGCCACACCAACACAAGCTCGCCGTACCGGGCGCACAACAGAACATGGTTACGGGAGAAAGAGGCATCGATCTAAATCACTACGTAGCAATCGATCAAACGGAAAATCTTCAACTACGGCATCACAAAGTGGGGGAGATCAGCAGCCGCCGAATTCATTGATGAATACAACACAATCCACCCATGTGATCAATGCAGGTGGCGTTAACCTTATCTCCGCACAACCCTTGTTCACCGATCAACCTCAGCTTATGGCTTCCTACACCATGGGAATGGTGCCTATTGCGAACGTTCCCGGGGCGTTATACGGACAAATCCCAGGGGGTGCGGTGACGAACTATCCAAACAACTTCAACATGTATGGCCCAATGGGCGAGGGTCAACCAGGTGCATTTGGGGCAACAGTGGGCTACGGAATGAATTTCGGTATGTCTCCCCTAGGCATGAATATGACTCAACCGGGTATGATGGTTCAGAACTACTCACAACAGAGCTCAGTCTACGGTTTGGCTCAAAGCGTTATGGGTGGAGATCCTTCTATGGGGATCAGTCCATCTGGTACAGAAACTTCAAACCTGATAGAAACCGGAGGTTCAGAACTTCAAACCAAACCTTTGAAGCAGAAAAAAGAGCCTGTTATAATCCCACCGCCAACAAGATTGTTTTGTTCCACTTGCAAACGCATCATCCCCGGATGCATATATCTAATTTCTTTCTGTGCCACACTTCCTTCAGTTTTTGCATTTGAAGAGGTGCAAGAAACTTTGTTCAAGGTTGCACGTTGTACACCCAGCTGTCGATCCTATTTCTACTACGACCTGGTCGTGATTGTCACTGTACCGACAATCATGGTGATCGTCGCCTTTTACCATGCTGCTCTGTCAAGAAAACAGCTCAACGGTGGAGTGAAAATGTCCTATCGTCTGAGGTGTTACTATGTCACATTTATTCTCCTAAACATACCAATGTTTGTACTCATGCTCACTTCCATTGCTTTTACTGTGAAGAATATGGTGTCAGAACTATACGGAAGTGGGATAGTGATTGCCATGACAGCATATCACGCAAACTTTGCGCTCAAGTCCACCGTCTACACTACAGGCTGCAACTGTATTTGTTGCACAGACGCGTGCATCCAAAGATTTTCCATCATTAATCGTTTCCTCACCTTCTTTACCACACCAGTAGCTTTCAAGGATAAAGAAGCTCTGCTCGAAGGGACCGTGATTCCGGTCAGTTCGGATAAGGAGACGAAGATGTCGCCGAGGTCAGTGGACTAAAATGACATCAATTCACAATGTTTACCCAGTTTATTGTTTTGTTTGCAAGGTAGACCAAAGATGTAATCTTCCGTTGGTCCATTAACATTGCTCTATCTCGTTCTTCCAGTCCAACCGTGAAAAATTCACACTGAACTGCAAATATTCATTGTTTAATTCGATTCAAATAAAAAGATTCATGGAAAGTCATAGCTGTTTATTGCAGCTTGGGACACGCTCTCTCTGTTGCTATGTACTTACAATATGCATGAATTCGTCAGCCAGTATGCCATAGAAAGATCGGGATGTCTTTCCTTCTAGATAACGCAGTTCAGAACACCACCACAAGCAATATGTTGATCGGACTCAGTACCCCTGAAGTCTCAAACTAGCGAAATTCTCGCCCTGCTGGCGAACACAGTGAATGTGTCGGAAGCTAAACTACGAATAAAAAGTAGTCCGAATCTAGGCAGAACTTCAGATCGTCAGAAACCCGAGGACAACTCCTCCCAGAAGAGAACTGAGAATGATGAAACTGGAAGTAAGCCACCTAAGGGTTTTCAAAAACCTTATAAACAGTGGTGGTATGCAAACTGGGCTTTTTAAGCTCCCGGTGCGCGAAAAAATGATTAATGTATGTTTTGTGTTTATATTCAAATATGCAATCAAGTAGTAGAACGTGGTGAATTTGAGAATCACGATTCAATGGGTGTTGAGGTCTGATTGCCGCTTATCAGGCACGAACATCCGTGTCAGACACAAGGCCATCAGCATCGCCAACAGAAATACACAGGATCTTAAATAGTATACACCTACTACTACGGAGGTTCTAGTAAAAAGTGCAAAGTGGAGGGTAGTGATTTAGTGTAAACGCTCACGCACAAGGTGGCTACAGTTGAAACAAGAGACAAAAGCAGCCGAGCAGCATATCAAAGTAAAGTGCCGCTTTTGTGGCTGACTGGATATCTTACGCCAGCCCCACCAAACACTTTGGCCTTACAGCCTTGGAAGTAACGGCACACCATTCAATGGCTCCTGTAAGGGCTCTAAATTAATGCAAGCAGAATCACTCAGGAATCCGCGAATGTCTCAGTGCGCTCAAACTGCCAAGGTTCACCCTCATTTCGAGCTTCCATGTCATGAACAGAGGTTTGATTACTGAGTGACCCCAGTTGTCTGGAAAACTTTCTTATTCCCAAATAACTTCAGGCATCCTAGTCAGAGAGACACTTTAGGTGGCGTCGATAGATGCTCGATGGCGAATCAAAGCAAAAGGCTCATTATTACTTCCTCTGAACTCACAGACCAGAGCTTGTGTTTGGCAGGCTAAATAATGGGACATAAAAACCGATGACCAATCGAACTTGTTGAACTATCTTGCTTTGGGCTTCAACTTTTATTACGTTAGATTTATAATGTTGTCGTCGATTTGTCCACAGCCGGACGGTCCAGTTTTCCGGATTAGCTTAAACGTGTATTCCCGGCTACACTGGCCCTTCGTGACTTTTCTCGTTTAAGCATGCTTTCCTGTCCACCTAGGGGCTTCATCTGAGCTGACGGTATCAGACTATCCCATCCACACTTTCTCCGTCTTGTGTAATGTTGTTCCATCATTCTGTACCGGACAAAATGTCACTAGCGCAAATGCGGAGAGTGATGTTTGCTGTCTGGAAGTTGTACGTGCGTTCAGGTCCGGTAAACTAGAGCCAAAGTGCTCCTACTTCAATTGAGTAAATATCTAGAGTTTGGAAGCATCTTCCGAAAGCTCCAAGTAACAATCGAATGGGTAGTTCTCCAGTGTAAACGCGATAATTGCTCCTTGCTAGTTCAATGACATGGGTTGACATCGTAGAACAAACCAGATGGAGATGAAAGCCATGAAGATGAACCAATTCAATCGGTCAACAATGTCTGCTGCAGCCTAGCTCGTCCGTGTACTTCAGGCTAAAAAACAAGAACAAATAAAATACATGATATTTTTTTCATAAAATAATTTGTTTAATCCTCCCTTGCGTAGCTTTGCAAGTATCACACACTTACCTTTGGGAAGGTGGTTAGTTACGTCGTATACACTTTGCAACATCAGTTTTTATTCGAACTTTTCCTTACCAGTCGCCATCGATATTTCGGCCACATTTGCTTTCACATAAAACCTCGTTAGCGTTAGCTTAGTTCTTTATCTATCTTGTCCTCGGCCAGTTGGAGCTTCAACCAATTAACTCGAGCACTCATCATCATTCACCTGGTTACGAAGTTTACTGTCACAGTCCATCGATTTTTTTGGCTGCTGCTGCGCGCCAGCTGCTGACCTTGTCAGACATTTTGATTGATGGTGGTTAGTCAGATTATTTCGCCTAAAACCTCAGTGATACTCGTGAAAGACATGCTTAACAAATCATCGGCTGTTGGGTTGTTCGCCCAGCTTGGCAGTTGGATTGAAAAAGTTTCATCACCATTCGAGGTCACATCATCAGTGTGTCGTCTACCACACACCGCCGTCAGGTACGAACCACGAACCATCCGGTCAGTACAATCGCGCCCAAAACCACCGAGCCATCTAGCTCCATATTCTATGTTAAATTGGATACCAGGCATTTCTTAATGAAACCTTGCTTTCCCTATCCGTCGATGTATGCCGTGTCGCCACTTCGGTCGCTTAGGAAAAGCGCAGTCCCAAGTTTCACTCTCTGGGTATCCGGTTAGCCTGATGCAATGGCCCATGGTGCAAATTGCACTCGGTTCCGAGTATGAAAACAACTTACTGAATTGGATCCCAGTAATCAGACTTCTTTGAACTGTGCAGTTTTCTGGCTCGGTTATGATCAATGCAGATCGATGCGGTAGGCGGTGTTTATTTGTCGTATCAGCATACGCTCCAACAGACCGTAGTTCAGATACTGAGAAGGACTAGTTTTATCAACATCTGTCGCGACTGCTTCGGTCATCAGAAGAACGGATATAGTAACCCTGGTGGGTGATATACATGCTCACTTTGGACGAATAAGCCCGGAAGAAGCACAGATAGAGTCGATGCTGGGCGTACGGATAATGGGGAGCGACTGCCTCCGTTGTGTGCAGATCATCGTCCGTTCCTAGCGAGTACGAACTTCCAACAAAACGCTCACATCGAGTTACCATAGGACAAACATGGACTCAACCGGACCATGTGGCTACAAGGTAACGATGGAGAGCCTCAACTTGACTCTGATCATGCCATTGTGCGAACCCGGTTATCATCTAATTTTCAGTCAATATTGCACGTGCCAAAACAGGGAAGTTCCATTCATCAGCTTAGACAAGTTTCAGTAGCTCAAGAGTGTCTAGTTGACCAGACTAGAGGGCTATGGAAAACGCACAGTCCTGCAGATGACAAGGATTGCTTGGAGGTTGAATAGAAGCCGTTTTTAAAACTATGACCTCAGCTTTCAGAGCTTTTTGTCCAAGCCACGTGACTCACCAAATGAACACTGGATATCATCGAGATCACCAGATCTTATTGCACTCAGAACGGACATACCAGCAACTAGCGGCTATGACGACGCAAGCAGATCCCTCAACTACCGGACAATCAGGAACTTGAAGAATTACAAGCGACCCTGATGGATTTGAAAGACCCAGGAAATGGGGAAGGCTTTTGTTGCAGGCAACAACCATGCCCCACCTCAGCAGATTCAATCAACTGTTCAAAAGTAGCCGGGTGCCAGGGAAACGATATGCGAAAAAGACGGAACGGTAATTCACTCCTGATTAACAGTCTGACAACCCCACTGCAGAATACTTGGAACGAAAACAGAATAGCAACCGAATATTGCTCTTGGACCGTCATCCCAGTTTTAAAACAGGCACAAGAACGTCATCCAAAAACTGTCGTGGCATCAGTCGGATATCTGTCCCAGCTAAAGTGTTCTCTGGCATTATTTGGCGCAGGTTGGTCGATTGTGGGGGGGGGTAGTTGAAGAAAAATTGGTGAGAATCATGCTAGGACACCAACCAATATTTACGCTGAGGTAAATCGTTGAACAGTACCACTCCTTCAAACGTTCCACGCTGGTTTTCTTTCTTGATATAAATCCGCTTCTGATTCTGTCAATCGTCAGAAACTTTGGCGCTGCCTGGCAGTCGGTGTTCCTTCCAAATTTATATCCCTTGTGAGGGCTCCGTATGCGAAATCTGGTGGGCGCATTCGAGCATAGGGAAAGTTATCGCCCAAGTTCTTCATGTCAGTCAATTAAAGAACAATCAATTTCTTCAGAATCAAGCTGGGTTTAACCTGGCGGAGTTCGCGTCTACCATATCTGTACCTTGGGAGCGATTATTGAACAGCATCATTCTTTCAAACGTCCCACTTTAGTCATTTTTCTTTTTCTGAAAGCTGCTTTGACTATGTAGATTATCGGAAACCTTGGCAGCGTCTGACGGCGTCGCTCCCAAATTTATATCCTTTATGGGAACACTGTATGCGAACTCCTGTTTGCATGCGGCAAGCTTTCACCTGAATTCTCTACGTCGAGCGGTGTAGGACAAGGCTGCCCTCTCTCACCTTTTCTCTCCAATTTCGTTACTTATCTGTTGCCTAAAATTTCTCTGAAACTCTCTGAAACTACAAAGATGGAGATGCTCCTGGCAATTTCCCTCATACTACACTGAATATGCCGACGATACCGCTTTCTTTAGTCCCGCTGAACAGTCTGGCAACCAGAAGGCTTGGAAAGAAAACAGAATATCAACTGAATATTGTTTCTGGACCGTCATTACAGCTTTCAGAAAATGGCTCAAGCACATCGTACAAAAATTGTGGCATTAACCCGGCCTCCGTCGCATCGAAGGTGCTCTCTGGCATTATCGATTTTTGGGAGATAGATCCGGGGGATAGACTTGTGAGAATCTAGTTGGGGTGCACCCTGGTCGAGGACCACGTCTTTATTTTCAGACAAATTCATGAACAGCTAGACTACTTCAAACGTCTCACGTTGGTCGTGTTTCTTGGTCTTAAGGTTGCTATTGAATATATTTTTCATCAGAAACGCTGACAACGTCTGATGTACAGAGTTGTCGTTTCCAGATTTATATCCCTTGTGAGGTCTTTGTATACGAACTAGTTTAAGTGTTTACGAGTGTACGGCATGCCTCCGCCCGAGTTCACCACGTTCATTTGCGGGACAAGGCTGTCCTCTCTCACCTTTCCTCTTCAGCTTTGATATTGATGTGCTGCTTAAAACTGCTTTGACTGCCCTTGAAACCCAGAGGGTCAAAATGCTTCCAGGATGTCCTCCCACAGACATTTAGTATGCGGGCGTTATTGCTGTCCTTGGTTCAGATCCTTCAAGGATGTAATCCGTTATAAGTAACCTAAATAAATCAACCACACGGTTTGGCATGCGCTTCACACCTGGTGAAGCATAAATTGCTGCAACAAGACTGGGTGGGATCAAACACAAAACGAGCCAAACTACGTTGTGGAAAATTTTTTACCTTGGCAGTTCTGTAAGTTTCAGTGAACTGGCTGGAGATGAGGTTACTTCCCGGGTTGCTTTTGCCAACCTCTGACATATAGGGCACTCACGAGACGTCCGTGTGTCTTCTACGGACAGAGTTTTCAATGCAACAGTGTGATCCATACTGATTTACGGACCCCGGGACTCAACCCACGACTGGTCATTTACACTGGTAGAGCTATCCCAATCGCGCAGTCAGTGGCGTATTAGAGCTATCTCCTTTGATGTGTAGCTACCCAGATCCCGAACCAACCAGACATGTCATCGCTTCCAATATTTGGCTGTATGTTAGGCACTCTGTCAATTCCAGTGGTCGAAGCTGTAGTGGCTGGAACCAACATCCCTATGATAGACGGTTTATAGCTGATAAATTGAAATTTAATTAACTGGACTAAAATGTCGCATGTGCTGACTTAGTTTCCAGTTACTTTTATTTCTTCCACATTTCATTATGTAACGAACCCAGCTTTATGAATTCCGATACTTTATCGATGTTAACTATCTCTGACCTCTGACTGGTACAGTACGATGGACGCAGGAAATAAAGCCGATCACTCTCATACAAGGCGCGTGCCATTATCATCGGGACTGCATAACAAATGCGAGGATGTTGTGCGGGAAGCAGTACAGCCAAAAAGTTATCATATTTATTCCATCCAGGGAAAATTTCGGGGCTGTTGGTTCGACTGTCCAGGATTTCGAGAAATATGGACACAAGTTACAAAAGTAACCAATACAATGTATTATCAGTATAATGTACTGACACTGAAAGATACTCAGCACTAACCGCATAACCGGGGACTCAATTAATCACAGCGTAGGGAGTACTTTTGCCAGAAACTCGGCATGCGAATGAACGTCCGGCCATGTGGCTTTCTGTTTCAAAAGTTCAAGCAAATAACCCTTTCGTACTGATACTTCCTGATGTCACGGAGACTAACACTTGTATAAAGGGGACACAGATTTGATTTTGTTATCTTAAGAGGTCAGGATGTCGTCGTTTGATGCAATTCCATGAGCGCCAAATAGTCAGTTCCGTGTGGAAGAATAAACACCAACTGGTAACGAATTTATTTCTCCTCACAGCTTCTGGTTACCCCACATTTGGGTATAAACCTAGGATCTTGCCTCCGGCAGTTTTCATCTACACAGCCGATGCAGTTCGTCCACCAAAGAGATCCCCAACAGCCGAAAATATCGATAAATAACTTTGGCCTGACAGTCGGCAGTGCATCGCTGCCCATTAGCCAATGCACTGGTTGCTAGCGCATCATTCCATCGTGTACGATTCGCTCGACAGAGCACCCTCACAGAAAACCAAGGTACGCTCGCCCACCCAGTTTAAATGAGCCTGTCGACAACAACACCATGCGTGTGTGACATGTTCACGGGAGTTCTCGCCTGCTACGGTGATCACCAAAGGCTGGGACAGTCAGTATGTCTAAAAAGGTGATTCCAAAACTTCACAACAGTGATTCAACTATTATGGTCCTGACTTTTCTGTGTGAGAGGTAGCACAATTCTCAAAGGTATAAGAGAGATATTAACTTTTGCAGCTATATAATTTCGCTACATTACTAAGCAGTTGGTTTCCAAACGCTTACCATCGCTTATAGCCCGAGTTTAGCATTTAGTATGCGGGGATATGCAGGTGGTATGCAGGTAGGCTAAGTATTTTATTTTCGTATCGTCTTGATTGCTATGCTCGTGGATACCTTGCTCCAGAAGAGGTCAGAAGCTTTGGATTTTTATTGGTTAACAATCCAATGAAGGCATGTACATGGGTAGCCAGATAGCCTATCCCAAACGTATGTTCAGAAATCGACCATCCTCAGTTCTGAATCCTTGCTCCTGATGCTTACCTGTTAGGCTAGAGAGGCTGCAAAGTATTCCATGATTCTTTGACAAACAAGCTGACTGGTTTAACCAAAGCAGGTTTGACTGAAACCAGAGGCGAACTGATGAATTACGTTGGATGGAAATCAAATGTAGCAGTCGGTAGAATTTTTGGGCTTTGTCGTGAAAACCAGTTGCAACCGATCATTTTCATCCACTCGGCTTATAACCATTTGTCCGTTTCTTGTCGTTACTTATCATATTTAGAACTTCTGTCACTCAGTTTCGGCCTTCCCGGGCCGGAATAGTTTGCCTACGTGGCGATGGATTTTTCTGGAAATCCACTGATCTTTTTCCGCAACAGATGGCAACAAATCTCTCGTGCAGCCAGTTCTGGTCCAATGAAAGATAGGTTTTGTTAGACTCCGTTTGTACGCTATTGGGTAAAAACGCCAATTAAATAGTAATACCTCCTCAGTGCTGTTTTACGACAGACCGTACGTTTTAAGTTCTCAGCGAGATGTGGAAAATTACCGCCTGGACATCCCTGGTGCCTCAAAAATTTCCGACTACAAACACCAATGCTCCAAGGTGAATATTGTCCAAAGTATCTGAAAATAAAGTAAAACCGTTTTTTCCACGGCATTATTTTTGACTGGATCCTATTCTGATGTCTCCTAAGTGCTCAGCTATCTACTGGAAGGAAAAGATACTTGTTCCACAGGTACCGCTTGATGAATGAAGCAAAACACCACACACAGTGAATCATATAAAAATGTGACCCTGGGTGGATTTATTTTTAACACCGGAGAATGATTTGCAATACGATAATTACGTCGATTGTTAGATCTTGGAGAGAGGAGCTTATCTTCACTGACTTGTGTTAGCATCTCACCAACATCTCTTCAATGATTCAAACTACATTCCTTGGTTAGGCATGCATTCTGCTTCCCTTATGTGCTATACAAAAACTGAAACTTCTGTGACAGATGTTCCTTTGCACTTTCACTCAGGTTTTTGTATGTTCCACCGAATCCCAGTCCAAATTTCACCGTATGCATCCGTCAAAGCACAACAAACTGCAAGACACAAGAACAATCAAATTTGTTCACTCGTGAAATGTTCAACAAAGCAAAAGTGATTCTCTAACTTTAGGTTTTTAACAGCAAACTGACACCTGGTTTGCATTTTTCTAGTACACCCGCTCTATCGAAGTATTTAGGTGACTGGAACCCACATTATGTAGGCAAATACTCAGAAGTTGTTTTCAAAAACAAATTTTAAGAGCATAATGTAAACACTACTTCAAGCTCAAGAAAACTTTAAGCCTTGGTGTGAATAAGCAGATAAATTGGGAGAAGATGAAGTTCCCACCATAGCTGCTTTTTGCTTCTCGTATGATTGCTTTTAGTGACCATTCCACATCTTTACACCGCAAGCTTTGTGTATAAGAACACTCAAATCTTGATCCGAAATCGGAGTTCAAATAGCATCCGACTTTAACTGGAAAAAGTTTGGAACCAATTGAGAAGTCATCGTTTCAGAAGGGAATGTTAGGCTCAGTCTGATGGGGCTTTTGTATCAAAAGCAAAACGTTGTCCAGTTAAAAACTACCGATTTTTACCAAGCCTTTCTGAAACATCCAGTCAGGAAATATTATTGATTATTTTCGATATCACAAATGAGATTGTAGTCCGTGTGGAAACTGGCCAATTGAGGGCCCGGGAGAAGTGAACTAGGTGACCAAAACCTGACGGGCACTAGATCCTGTCCAACTGCAAGCGCGTTACACGCCGGGTTAACCAAACTTAGATGAGTGGTAGTATGTTCAGCGTTGAAGGATTGAAACGCTCTCGCGAGACATGAAGTGGATTCTCAGTGCTTCTGCTCTTCTCTGACTTCACTCCGCTACCTGAACAGCGCGCGTCACTCAACATGTTATCTTCAAAAAAATACTTGAACATTTGTGAGCCTGTATATATATATATATATATATATATATATATATA
>NW_008751822.1:4208-14460 GCF_000715545.1 Opisthorchis viverrini | reverse complement strand
TTTTCCAGCACTGCACCACAAACCAAGTATTAGGCAGTCTTAAGGAACCCCTATTTGTCCAATGGAGACAAACATCCTAGCATTCCAAACCAAACCGATTTGCAAATGAGTGTATTTCTCGAAAACAGTTCAATTTGGGTTCAAGTGGAACATAAGGTTGATGGAAACTCAGGGACTGCGCCCACCTGATGGGCCCCAAGAAGGGCGAAACCGATCTTGAGCTGTCGAAGAATTTTCAGCAACCTTGCGAGTAGTTTCCTTCATGAAAATATACTGCGATATCTCGAATATCGTGCCAACTGAAACATGAGGCATCCTGTGTGTAGCACATCCAGTTGTAGAATATCATAAACGAGAGATTCAGTTTGTTTTCTCGTGAAAACCAAATTGAGTTGCAAATGAGTGCATTTCTCGAAAGCCTGGCATTCACTTTGCAGTTCCCAACAGTTTTGGATGACGCAATAAATCCTTTTAGTGGCATAGCCTGAACTGCACCGGGACTGGTCTTAATAACGCAACATTGCCACCACAGTTTAATTAGCAAGCGATTGTTGTAACAACTTTGTCGTGAAAATAGTTACACGCTCCAATACCCCACGCTGCGAAAACAAGACTTATGAATTAGATACCAGTTATCCACGCTAATTTATCGACCTAAAGGCCCAGCTGCTTCAGATTTGTAAGACCGTCGTGATCAAGTATATGCAGGCAGCTTGTTAAAGCTTGTTAAAGAAACATTTTTGTCCTAAGTGAAAAATGTTTGTGAAAATTAGTTACTTTTTGATAAACACCACCGTGGAGCCTCGATTTATGGAGCAGTGGTTTAGAGCACCATAGATTTTTTAATAAAGGTCTAGTATGGTTCACAACTATCCTGTTTGTGGTGGATATTTTCTGCCACGTTTTGTGTCACCGGCATGGAATACCATATATTCATGCGTTATTTAAAAAGTACGAGCTCTGTAGCTCTTGGAGGTGTTTTAAGATATTACTCACTCATAAATACAGGGTTGTTATCTAATACATTGTTCGTAGTCTAGGTTCATTTTTTCAGTAAACAAAGGAAACTCTTAGAACTGTGGGTATTATTTATTCGAGATAAGAAGACTCCTCTTCAGATATCACCTGATTTTCATACGATGAAGTCTATAATCCACCTGATGGTCATCCCCAAAGCGATTTTTACAAACAATACTGTTTCGAGCATAAAAGCAGTTTTTAACACCAGTCAAGTGAGCAGCATACGTGTGGAAATACAAGGAATACCCATATTCGAAACCATATCGATTGCAGTGCGTCAGGTCCAACATTCTATTTTTATGTGAGCGTTTCGCGTAGTATGTCCCATCTCAACTGCCCGGTGCAAGGACACGTAAGAAAGAAATTACTCTCACATATTAGGGTACTTTGTTATTCGGATTATTCAAGCCCGCGAAATATATGTTCAAAATTAAACAATAACGCATATGTATGTGACAGAATTATGTCCACAGTGACCCTAGTAATAACCTGTAATTTAGGCTCTGAAATATCAGGTTAAAAACCCTATGGAGGTCTATTTTGGATACAGATGTAGTTTGACCAAATATGGTGTTCATAAAAAAGAGACGAAAGACGTGGACAATGGAGAAAGAAGCCCTTGTTATGTGCTCTCTAAATATCGACTACTCTATAAATATCTAAACCGGGTACTTACGAAATAACTCGACAACAGATTCTTATATTGTCACTGGATATTATCCGTGAACGGATGAATTAGTTGAACTTTTCTTACTCTCATTTCAAACCTTCAACAACTTATATTTGGACTGGAAACAACATTCGTCGAAATAAGGGCTTAACAACCTAAGTTCGAATCCAGATTGACTAACGAATGATGCGTTTCAAGTGCACCCTTCACCATTCAGCCTCTATAGCTCAAATGATTTTTCAAGTTCTCCTAAATTCAATGGCCACTCCATCCAATGGGAACAAAATACCAGGCAGTCTGTCGAGTATAGACACCGATATTTTTAGTGAACTGGTTGGTTTCCATGGATAGATCTTTAAGACGTTAACCATGGCCAGTGGTCAGTTTTCCACGGAGTTCTGAGTAGTATAATATAATGCTGTCAGTCATTGTTCGCTCAACACAAGGATTGTTCATCATTTTCCATGCATTTCTTTCTACAAAGCGGCAGACTTTGATTACCGTAAGAACAGTTTGAGATTTTTCTGAATGACTCTCAGTGCGGTGGCTACTGAAACAGGATCATCATCTTGCCATCTCGTTCACCAACAGTATGATGACAAGTGCTGCTTTTCACCAGGAATGTAGGACGTTTACACTTCTAGTTAGCTTAGCACAATCGAACCGCTACTGTTTGTCTATGCCAGATACCTCAGTGGTAATATATGAATACGGATCATCTTTTATTCCGAAAAATTATGAGCAAACGTTCTACTTCCTAACTTGACTTTAGGTAGCAACGCCTGACATACCCAGCATTGATTCCGAAAACAAAATGAAATCAATGAAATCTCGCAACCGTATGTCGCTTCGTGCACAAGACCTCGGTGGGTAATCAGGGTTGTTTGGTACTGGTTTGAGGGGATGTATTCACTGAATCTTGAACCGATCGTACTTTGTAAGAACCAGTCCAGTTTCCCAACCACTGACTCATCGCTATGCTCCTTAACAAAGCACTGATGATGTTACCTCAATTGGTGATGAAACGTCTACAATCAAATTGCTTAGCTCAGCGAACAGACCAACGACCATCTGTGTTACCTGTGCTTCCAAGATTTTCCTCTATAGCAAACCAATTTGGGCGAACAACGCTCAAATAAGCTCGTAACTGGGAGAACTTCGCCTTCCAACAGGCTTCTACACGCGAACAACTATACTACATCCATGAAAGTCTGAATAGGAACGTGCTGCCAACCAGCACCAATCACAAACCCGCACTAGATCATCCGCAGGTCTGAACCACAGCATGACAGCATAACAGACGAATGGTGTAGTTAATGATCACAAACGCCCCGGATTGTCCAGAAAATACGAAAAAGTAGTCACTGGGAAAAAGGCGGACTGCCTGGCCAAAACAGGTCCACATCACTTAGCAGAACTTGAAGCAGCAATCGGACACCGAATAGCAAGTAACAAGATCAAATGTAGAACAACCATGGAGGCAAAATTGCGTAAACTCACGCGGAACACAAAACAGAGCAATGATGATCAACGACCATCTATGCTACCTGAACTACCAACACTTTTTTATAGCAAACCAGTACAGGTTTGTTATATAGCAACTTTTTAGTAAAAACAACAGAAGCTTACCAGATGGCACAATCGGTATCGGGGTCGAAGAGAACTGTGGTGCATATTTTTGACTCAAAAAGTACGGTAGTTATATCCAATTGCTTTGACTGCCTGAAACTGGACAGATACCACCTTCAAAGTGCCGATCGGAAAAACAAATACCAAAGTGTCCAAACGCCATAATTCCTCTTTGTGTCCCTACTTTCTTTGTAGCTTTCATCAAACAAGTAAATCCAACAGAATAAAACCTGCACAGTCTACCTTTCTTATGCCAATTGCCAGTATCGTAACCCTTCAAAAAGCTTCGGTTATTTTATGTGCTACTTTTAACCCAATAGCTGAGGAAGGTTCCTCACCAACGTAAATAAACTCTACCATTGATTCTTCTTTTCAGCTCACCCATTTAAGCACTGCCTTGCAGGCGAGAGTTTAAAATCTTCTAAACGTGGAATGACACAACTGTCGCGTTATTGATATTAGCATAACAAGATTGAGTAAGAGTACTGCACATCAGTGGCAATAAGATTAACTCATAATACTAAGTCCTTCGCGCTGGATTGTAAGGCGGATTCCTCGGTATGCAGTTTGTCCGATAGCTACTTATTGTTTAATCTACTCCAAGTTAGTTTGCTAACAAAAGATTACTTTGGTAGAAGAAAATAATCTGGGCGAATTACAGTCTAGTTTGACGGCAAACCCTAATGCAGCATTGTACCGAAAAAAACAAGTCCTTTGTCTTATACAGTGTTGTCTAATACCTTTTTATCGTGGTTTGAAATGGAGTTGCAGTTGCCCTTTGATGGATACCAAAGATTTCAGGCTGCGTAAACATCATTTTCAAACCAGACAAACAAAAACGGATGCTGCATTCGATATTAAAATAAGAATTACAACAAACAACCGTTGAGAGAAACCTGATGATAGAGTACATTTAACATGGGCGCCAAATCTCCCGTTATCTTCGTTTCTACGGACCAAATCAGATTTCCTTCGGTTCTCGAAACTTGACTGACGCTTTGGCTAACTGGCGTCGGCGGGATTCTTCAAGACAGGTGTGAAATCGCCACCAAACACGGTCTAATGAGAAGCATCCTAGGCGCTCACTTTTGGTAAACATCAGACGTTGGTCGCCTTTTGGATGTTTGATAAGCTGTCTTAAAAGTACCTCAAAAAAATCTTGATGACTGATCTTCGTCGGTTAGCTGGTAAAGCTCTGCTTAGTATTCCCAACCGCTTGCCAAATTGAATAAATGTGATTTTGTGGATCAGTACGTTTTTTCGTTTGATATTGGGGAAGGAACTCATGATGTGTCTGCATGTGTTGGCATGAGCAAAGTACTAGCTATTTACATGACTGAAAACATCACGTGGTGCAACGGGACAACGGGAAGACTTCATGTTAAATTTATCTGAAAATAAGATGACCATTGACTTTTCGTGTGACTTTTGGCATACTGGTAAACTGTCGGCAGCCATCCTGGAAAGTTCCACCATCATGAGTATTCAAGCCCGAAATGGCAAGGTTTTTTCTCTTTGATATCAGAACGAGCTACTTTACAGTTGATACGAATGGTCCAACACTGCGAAAGGGTACTTATAATACGTGAATAAAACACCCATTTGTGCGAACTCTAGTGCTGCTTCCTTATATTCAAGCGACTGTTGGCCGACTGCCGCAGAATGTTTGTATACGAGCAAGCAGGTCACGCAGAAAGCTAATTCCTCGAAGTATTCCGAATGAACTTTCTTTATCTCAGAAACATTGGTTCTGAAGGCCTTAATGAGTGAACGTTCCATGCTGGCTGTTGTAACACTGTACATCCGGCGGTGAATTCTTAGCACAAAAAATTACATCAAATAGCGGACATAGATCGGTGGTTTAGGCACGAACGTCCGTGTGTCCAACCCAACCTCGACATCTTGGCTGTCCCCGTCTAGCCTTTGGTATTGAGATATCTTCGTTCGTCAGTTCTATCGCCAGAGGAGTTTAATGTGTATATTGCTTTTGTTTCAAACTCAAATGTCATGAACACACTCAACCGTCGTTTCCACATGGATGGAGTAACCCAAAAACTGGTTGAGATACTTGAATGCTGGCTCACGAGGTAAGAACTCGAACAGTTCGAAAGTGACACTGTCATTTTGCACTTTGAAAAAAGTATCGTACAGTTAGTCTGAATTGCGACGTAACGTTAGAGACGAGACCGAGTGCAATGGTCCCTCGAGTGGGAATCCCAAAGGGTCAACGATAAGAGTGGTTCCAAATTTTAAAGGGGCACCAAGCTCCCGAAATACTGTTTTTGAGTGTTGTTCACCCTACATTTATAGCAGACAAAAGTTACCCCAGTTATTTTCAAACCCAAAAGCGTATATTCTCTTTTCCGCGTGGACTTATTGGGGTGAATAATATCGAAGTGGAAATCGGTGTGTTCCATATGTTAAAATATGGAAATCTTCTCCGACTTCCCGTTGCGTAATGTATAGTTTTCTTTGTCCGAGTAACTACGTCTGTGTTCGTTACATATTCACACCTCGCATAGCTAACTCGGGAGCAATGTAACACCGGATACAATACTCAGTCCAATACGTTCAGCGACATGTAAATAATTGAGAAGCTATGTAGTACAAAGATTGTACAGATATTCAAAGTTGTTCCGCGTCAACCTGTTCTCTTGCCGTTTAAGGTGGTCACATCATTTCATTTCTCACCTCACCACCTCCTTATACTTTGAAGCACTAGTTTTTTCCGCCTCCTTGGCTAGCGGTGGTTGTCTCTCCGCGGGAAGCTTGTTGGTTTGACTTTTAGCACTGATTTAGTTGACCTACCCCGCCCAGCTGAGAACTTGGTCGCACGCTGGGGGTACCAGATTTTGAAGAAATCTGACTTCATTTGCAGGTAAACTGGACTGTCACGCAACTGACTGGACACGGATTCACGAATTTCGACGTGTCGCTGTCCTCACACCTATCTCTACCCCAGCTCACGTATACCGACGCATGCATGCATGATCGCCTGGCTGCTGATGCATGGAGTGCTATACAACTCTTGTTTGCCCCGACCGACCGGACACTTGTTTGCTCCTCTAACGATACTATTACTTCCACGGGCTGCCTTACTTCAGTTGTACTCATCTACAACATCAGCGTATGACCTACACTGATCCCATTATCAGCAACGGTTGTTTACGATGCACCAACCACCACCACACTACCATTCCACACACAACTCATTCAGCTGTATGCCACGAAACAAATTATTTCCATCTGTTCTCTACTTCTAACCATTTTGGAATTCTTTGAGCTGTATAATAGTTGTGTGTTGAGTGTACATACGTTGACGCCTTGTGGAAAGAAGTCATGTTTTACCAAGCCGTCACCTGCTCCGAGGATATGCCAGGTTGTCATCGTCCAGGTAGATACCTTGGCACAGTATTGGCTATTTGTTATTGCCGTCCTCCGTCCTCATTTTGATACCCCCGTGCAGCATCCCTTTTACACCATCCATTTTTATCCCGCTCTATCTGCCGTTCTCTTTTCACGACATTCATGGCGTAACTAATCGTCTTTTCTGCGTCACCACGCTAGTTGTCTTCTTTGTTCGTTTTGTCAAATGCTGAATGTCACCAGCTTCCTTAACAGATTAAAGATAAAGACTGAAGACTAAATATAATCTTGCATATTGCGCTGTTCTTCTAGCTTTTCATGATGTGTACCTGCTTTCGGCATGTTTATCCAATCTTTTTGATACATTGTTGTACCGTTTCCTGATTATGCGCACTGTTTCATTAGAACAGAATTCACCGCGCTGTGCTTGTGATTCGTCTTTTGGTCCTAATAAATGACCTTGTCCGCAGTGGTCCTCGTTTTACTTCCCGACTCGAATGGGGAGTAAGTTGCGTTATCGGGCACTGTAGAGATTAAAGTAAATGTGTGGGTGTGATTTTTCTGTACACAGTATGATGCAATTCTCCCAGAAGGCACTTGATCCTACTCATAACAGACGATTGTGTTCTCAGTAGAGATCCTTCGTTATTTTCTCGAGGGTACCTGGCTGGATATCACTGATAGTTAAGCAAAGTTTTGGTTACGTGTATGCTTGAACAGAAGCAAGAATACCCTCCCTGAACGCTCCTGACTCTTGGAAAACGACCGTGTACTGGTGAAGCATTACGACCAGTTAAACAAACGCATGTGATACAATTGATGAGCAAAAGAAACATTTCAAGAAGAATCTTCATTCTAACAGCGCGACATCGAGTGGCGGAGTAGAAGGCTGACAGAGCATTATATCAGCTGAACGAAATAGCCGTACACAAACAATGAGCAGCGCCGTAAAGCCGCGAAAATACAAGTGCCTCGAATACGTCAGTTGATTGCGGATGAAATGACGGTTTCTTTTTAAATTCAAACCACGTGTTCAATTCTGGGGGTCTACAACTCCTAGGATAAATGAACGCGGAAGCCATCAAGTCTAAAACTGCAAAAGTACCCTCCTAGGAAACCAGTATAAAGCACTGAAACAACGCGAAGCTCACGGAACGAAAAGAAAACAGGTGAACATGAACCGACGGACTAGACGACTGGGCAATGTATCTGGGAATTGCGAAAAACGCGCTGACGTAATTCAAATAGGCCAGCGTTCAGGAAGTCCCACTAACAAGCGACAAAACTGTGGGCAGATTAATCGAACAGCAACTGAGAACAAAAGACATTCGGTCAATCAAACACAGAGCTGAAATGAAACGCGAGAAGTGAGGACCTCAACCGGGCTAAAAGGAGCAGAGTGATGAAACTGTTGCAATGGAGACACTCCAAAAACAACCAACCACAAATGAACCAATAAAAACGCAGCAATAGTTCTAGTCAGGTCAGTCATATTACAAGCCAGCCAAATAACCACTCGTGTTAAGGTACGCCGACGATCTCGTCCATAAAGTTCACCTGCTTTTAAGGCGGCTGCAAAGCCTGGCTAACACATTAACCTGCAGATGGTAAGAAACGTATTTCGTTCTTCTTAGTCCTTTTCGCCACCCACAAAGTCCTTCTCGAGCCACATATAATGTGTGCAAGCAGAGCAGCAATATCTTTATCAAGATTTTAGGACCTTCGATGTAATTCAGCGTCTTAAGCATCGAAATGTGAGGGACTGTTTTGGAAACTGGTTTTTAGTGGAAAGCAAGCAGCTGCAAGTTGATCACATTATTGGCTTAGTGATTTTACGTGACTGTTTCGCTGTTGGGGGACAAGTTGCTACACCCAGATAGTAGAAACTGAATTCAGGAAATTTATGTGAAACTGGTACAGACATTCCAAAATGGGCCTGCCAATCCCATAAAATTTAACCGGCGAAATCTCATGTCCGGGAAATGTTTTGCTGCTTCATCCATTCCCCAGTTTGAGCAACTAACAGGGTCCACAAAGGTGTCTGCTTAGATGTTTTGCTTATCGCTTAGTCATCCTGGACACTCACAAGCGATTATAAGCACTCTGCTCCGATTCATTAATATAGCCGTTTATCTCTTAATACATTACTCATAAGGTTGCTGAAAAGCCATCGACAGCTACGACCGGTTTCGCCCTTCTTGGGACTCATCAGGCAGGTGCAGTTCCCAGGTTTCCATGGACCTTATGTTCTACTTGAAACCAAATTGCACGAAATTAGCGAATATACACTCATCTGCAAACTAATTTGGTTCTTTCGAGAGACTCACCTGGAACCCAGCTGAATCTCTCGTTTGTGATGTTTTCAGGCTACTGAGTGTGCTGTATCAGTTGCTACGATGTTCGAGATATCGCGATACATGTAGTTTCGTGGTCCCCCAAAACCAAATTTGTTTTCAACTGAGTCATTTATCTCTGTTTCCGTTCTTGGTATTGGCAAGCCTGTACTGTATTTTTTGTGAGTCTGACAGTATTGAAATAACAGATTCAGTTCCAAACAGGCCCATAACAGACCTACAATTCATATTGGCAAAATGTTCACTCTTCAAGGGGTTCAAGCTGTGGCAGGAAAGTAGGTGGACAGGTGCGACTTAGTATGGTCTTATCCAAAGAGTGACCTACTAACGGCTTGATATTCGGATCACTCTGGTTCCTGGTACAGTCAAATTAAAAAATCGATGATCGAGCCAAAATTCATTATAACTGTTATGTTTGTAAAACGGATAGCCTTCTTAGAGGTGCAAATGCAACCCTTGAAATATTTTCAGTGCGTTTGACGCATCAACAGGAAACATTAAGAATATTCCAGTTAAAATCTACTTAACTGGTTTATTCTGGTTTGAAATTTATTTTTGTTGTCTGTCCTTTGCGACCGTATTGTTACTATACCCCACGTTTTTATCTTGCTCACAGCGTTTCGCGCCAATTTTTGGTACACCGAAAATTCTTTCCAATATGACAGTAGTCTTTTTCACCTTCCGGGTTGCAAAGTTACAACCTCAACTAAGCACAAGACCAATCGGAATGGTTCGAAAAATTTCCGGCTCACACAGTCTCACGTGTCCAACGGTCACCCTCAGGAGTGACATGCTTCTCGGTCAAATGCAGCATTACTTGGTGAACAATCGCGTCCAGTCGGAGTAGTGAAACGGGGCGCTAGTTTGTACTACTATGAGTGGTAATTCAAACCTGACCTCCTAAGTCCAGTTCACTTCTTGTCTGCTCTCCTTAGATATTTTCAAGCTTTCGTTAGTTGGTGGCAAAACAATCGTAATTTATTTTCCCTTAATAAACTGGGTGTCAATGATTGTGTTACATGACGCCACATCCGTGCGAGCGGTTATTCGTAGCTGGCTAATGTGATTTGGGTAAGCTAGTAATAACCAAAACCTCTGATTTCTATGCTGGTTAGTGAATATATATGTCCTGGAGGACAAGGGTAATTGCATTTTTACCCGTGTGATGCCATGACGTTTTGACTTGCTGCTACTATTATTGAAAAGTATTAAG
>NW_008751822.1:0-767 GCF_000715545.1 Opisthorchis viverrini | reverse complement strand
TCCGGCGGTGAATTCTTAGCACAAAAAATTACATCAAATAGCGGACATAGATCGGTGGTTTAGGCACGAACGTCCGTGTGTCCAACCCAACCTCGACATCTTGGCTGTCCCCGTCTAGCCTTTGGCATTGAGGTATCTTGGTTTGTCAGCTCTATCTCTTGGTTCAGCAGAGGAGTTTGGTGTATATATTGCTTTTGTTTCAAACTCAAATGTCATGAACACACTCAACCGTCGTTTCCACATGGATGGAGTAACCCAAAAACTGGTTGAGATACTTGAATGCTGGCTCACGAGGTAAGAACTCGAACAGTTCGAAAGTGACACTGTCATTTTGCACTTTGAAAAAAGTATCGTACAGTTAGTCTGAATTGCGACGTAACGTTAGAGACGAGACCGAGTGCAATGGTCCCTCGAGTGGGAATCCCAAAGGGTCAACGATAAGAGTGGTTCCAAATTTTAAAGGGGCACCAAGCTCCCGAAATACTGTTTTTGAGTGTTGTTCACCCTACATTTATAGCAGACAAAAGTTACCCCAGTTATTTTCAAACCCAAAAGCGTATATTCTCTTTTCCGCGTGGACTTATTGGGGTGAATAATATCGAAGTGGAAATCGGTGTGTTCCATATGTTAAAATATGGAAATCTTCTCCGACTTCCCGTTGCGTAATGTATAGTTTTCTTTGTCCGAGTAACTACGTCTGTGTTCGTTACATATTCACACCTCGCATAGCTAACTCGGGAGCAATGTAACACCGGATACAATACTCA
>NW_008751821.1:1124104-1138924 GCF_000715545.1 Opisthorchis viverrini | reverse complement strand
TGGTCACATCAGATTCACAAGGCTCTCCTCAAAGATTCCGCAAAACCTCTACTGGACAACCTCCACCCGAATCCTCTTGTGGAAATTGACTTCTGGAAAGCCAAGGCTGCCGACCTGAAACATCTTTGAGCAGCTCAATGCTTCAAAAGTGCGTCAAATGGCGAAAATTTTGGAGCAAGCCAATAGCAGCTATTTTTTACCTTTCAAAGATATGTTCAAATCTGTGGTCGCCGGTGAGTTCGAATAAAGTAAAATGAACAAATGAACGCAAATCAGGTGCCTATCTAGGACGGTTTTTGTCCGTATCTACACAGCACATACTGCATCCTGAGCTGCCTGCTAGTTTTCATCAGCCCTGGAAGTAATAAACAGCATTGTTTATTCACTTAGCTGGTAAAATAAGGTGCTTTGCTCCAACACTATTTCGCACCTTGTGGAAGAAGTCTGCTATGGTCATTTCTGACTATGCTTGTGTAAAAACCGTTCAATATATGCAATGAACGAACTTTAGTAAGTTTATCCCCTGCGATGCAGTCGGTATGTCACTTTCAAGATCCAGTTTGGCCTTTGTCCAGTTCCATGTAAACGGTTTTGAGTTCTGTCCTGGTTCAGAAGGAACAAAAAAGAACCAAAGACGAATATTTTGCATATTTTGCACTTCACTCAATGATTTAAGGCCTTAAGTGGTATAACAGGTTTGAGTTAGACAGCCATAACGGTCACTGATCATTGTCCGTTACAATCGACGGCATTCATAACGTCAAGTTCATCTGCACTAAATGTAGGTAAACGCTTAAGCTCAGACAACTAAGGGCCGTAGTACAGTAAGTGAACAATTTGCTGAAAACTGTTCTACAGACTAATACCAGTACTATTCCTCTTCGAAAACATCGAGTTCCGATCGACCTTATACTGTACTTGAATGTCAACTTATACGTAGTTTACTGAACACTGCTTTGATATTAACTGGAGAAGGTGATCACCTTAAAACAACGGGTCCTCTTAAGTTTCACATTAACAACAGAGTGTTCAGTTTGAACCGCATAATGATGGGAACCCGGGGACTGGTTCAATTTAGGGAGGCAAAGTCGATAGTGGAGTGTCTGAGAGTTCTTAAAAGCCTTATGAATGGTGTGTTATGTCAGCAAAACATACTTCGCAACTTCCAATATCGCACCATAAAAGATGGTGCAGCACATTTAGTTGAAGAACGTTGTAGACCATAGATTAATTTAAGCAATGTGATTTGCAAATAAGTAAATTCTGCCAACTAAGTCAGTGATGTTTTGAAGATATATAATTCAGGACAAAACCGATCAGTTGAATATCAGCCATATTGTTCGTCATCACGCTAGCTAGAGGAACATGCTAAAGCCTTTTACTCCAAGACGACTGTCCTTTATTTCGCTTCGGATTCCACGGTTCCATTGGATGCAGTCACCTGTTTTAGTCGAACAAAGTAGAATTTGAATGAACAACATTTTTTGTGGTTCAAAAGCCACGGGTTTTTAGACTGGTGACTTTGCATATTTTAGCATCCATCGACTAAACTACTGTCCCTAATACAAGTGTTCGGTTAGACTAGGCTTCGTATCGTTACGTGTTGCCTCGCAACCCGTAAGCGATACTTCTACTCACAACATGCCACGGAGCTGCAAGTGCCTCGATGGCGGACAGCTTTTGAAATAGTTCCTTAGAATTTCTAACCAAATTCCGGTTGATCAAGCTTGGTCCACTGGGGAACACAACAGCTATTTTAGACTCATCAGTATCCCATTCGGGATCGAAAATCAGGATGTTTGATGAAACTTATCGCAGTTTCTGGTCTTTGGTTTTTCTTATCTACTTCACTCATCACCAAAGGTATAGCAGCAGAATTTATCGTTTATGTGTCTTGATCATCTCGAGGTAGCTTGTTGGCCAAGGAGCTGATAAAAAAACCGTGGTTTGAACCCAACCCCGGTATTTCGACTGCTCCCGTCTAGGCTTGAGAAACTTTGAGACGCCAGTCCTTGTACTTCGCTTGAGTGACAGGGCAGCTAGGCACCGGAAGAAGTTACAATGTAATTAGTGTGTATTCGCCAAGCTAAACTCTAAACTCATTTGCAAACTATACTGTTGTTTACTATAGAGTCAGCTGAACATTACACTAATGATAGCTTTCAACTGAACGTGCTCCACAAAGGTTCATTTGGCATGATATTGAGACATCGCAGCATATTTTTTCAACTTAGGCGTAAAGTGTTGAATCGAAAAAATGCCGCAGCTGTGTTTGCATACTGGTTGACCACAAAATTTAGTTGCGCGGCTTATGACGCAAGGAAATTTTGTCATCATCCGGGCATAACTTCCCGAGTAATATGACTTTTGTTAATGCAAAGTTTCGCTGATAATCAAGTTCATAATGTCCTTCCACAGTTCCTTTTCATGTCATGAGTGGTAAGCAGCACAGTTATCCGTCATCTGCACTTACTGTACTCGGGCACCTACTTTTTGTTTAGGATGAATGCCTCTACCAGCAATGTCTAAGTTCATGTCTTTCACGGCCTAGTATCCATAGGAGGATATACAATGTCTAGAGATTCCTCCTGTAAGATACATGGCATCTGAAGGACCCACTCATTTTTTTCTTGCACTTTTAGCACTTCGTGAGGCACAAGACATTGATGCACACCTTAGTGTCCTTCGACCGTATGTTGAAGATATGGAGCGAGCGGACTTCGATCAACTTCCACAGCAAATCGACCCCGTTTTTCATCTGATTTGTATGATATGGGCTAGCTCCAGCGGATATCGGCAACCTGGAAGAATTTTGGTTCTGCTGCAAGAATTGTGCAATTTAATAATTGATCAGGTACACATTGAATTGCACATTATCATTCAGGCCACCATGACAGTTTCATCCAATAGCTATGTGGCTAAGTACATTCTCTTACATTCTTCTTCAGTTTTCTGGTCCCATTTTACGTTTAGTCCTCTTCGAGTGACTCTCTAGCCCTCTGGTTTTTAATTTATCTTTGTGTAAAAGAATGTTTTCATTCATGGTGCCCTTTACACCTTTCAACCTCCGCTAGTGTCGGAACTATCTGGATCCAACCGATGTCCTCAAGGGTGAAGCAGAAGAAGCCATTGTGAAAGTTGACGAAGTACTCAGGCTTCTCCACACATTTAAAAGCTCCTATGAACATCACCGGGAAAATCTACCAAGCTATTTTGACAAGATCACCGACTTCCAGACTCAACAGGTTGCAGTCGTTCCCTGGGAATTCAAGACAGAACTCGCCTTTGGAAGATTTGATGCCTTCACGGAAAGAGTTGAAATGATTCGTGTAAGTATATTGACGGTCTTTTCTATAGCTAAACGTTTATTTGAAAAACTAGGTGGTGTTAACGTGAAGTTCAGTGGAGTGGCTCATTTATACTGCAGTCTAAAAGAATGCCATTAACAGAAGTTGCCCTTGATTAATTACTGGTTTGATTACTGGTTTGTCGCTTGGCCATCCATTTTCGTCTCAGTGGCGCTTTAATGAACGTCCTCCAGGATGCAGTGTTATGACAATTAATTTAAAGAAGGTGCATTGTCCCGCTGACGCGCGGTTGATTTGACAAGTGAGTTCAGGGCCTTGATGGTTATTGCTAGGCTATCACGCCTAGGCTGGCTGATAGGTCGCAAGATACCTCTGGATTTTTATCTGCCCGTTTTTCTCCCTGAGGAGTATGCCGTTTATCTGCCTGTTTTTCTCCCTGAGGTGTGTGCCGTGCACGTGGCAGCAAAATGGGCTTTCGCCAGACAGCTTATGGAGTGCCTACCACGCGAAACCATTGACTTCATCAAACGATTCGAATACGAGTCAGCCAACGTATATTCCAACCTAAAGCAGCTACCTATGGTACCTGCCTGTGGTTTGTGCTGTGAGAAGAACCATGTTGATTTACCTTTAGACTTTTCGGAAAGGCCAACAGAGGGACAACAAGCGAATACCCAGCAAACATGATGAGAAATCATATTATGAGGTGGTCTAAAACCAAGGTCGTATCTACCGCTGTGCCAGAAATGTAAGCAGGATATCACGAGTTCTACTCCCAGTGGAGTGGCTCATTTATACTGCAGTCTAAAAGAATGCCATTAACAGAAGTTGCCCTTGATTAATTACTGGTTTGATTACTGGTTTGTCGCTTGGCCATCCATTTTCGTCTCAGTGGCGCTTTAATGAACGTCCTCCAGGATGCAGTGTTATGACAATTAATTTAAAGAAGGTGCATTGTCCCGCTGACGCGCGGTTGATTTGACAAGTGAGTTCAGGGCCTTGATGGTTATTGCTAGGCTATCACGCCTAGGCTGGCTGATAGGTCGCAAGATACCTTTGGATTTTTATCTGCCTGTTTTTCTCCCTGAGGTGTGTGCCGTGCACGTGGCAGCAAAATGGGCTTTCGCCAGACAGCTTATGGAGTGCCTACCACGCGAAACCATTGACTTCATCAAACGATTCGAATACGAGTCAGCCAACGTATATTCCAACCTAAAGCAGCTACCTATTTATGGTACCTGTGGTTTGTGCTGTGAGAAGAACCATGTTGATTTACCTTTAGACTTTTCGGAAAGGCCAACAGAGGGACAACAAGCGAATACCCAGCAAACATGATGAGAAATCATATTATGAGGTGGTCTAAAACCAAGGTCGTATCTACCGCTGTGCCAGAAATGTAAGCAGGATATCACGAGTTCTACTCCCACCCAAACAGGTTGCCTTTCCTCCTGCGTTGCATGTGCTTGGGTCCATATTCGAAGTGCCGGATAGTCGGGGAGCAATGACTACATAGAAGTTTCTTCAGTTAGTCCGTCTGATATGCACTGCCGTGAAATCAACCTCTTATGGAGTGCCAGAAAATCCTGGTTAGGTTTTGAGGGGCTGGATGAACGCGGACAGTTTAGATGTCTTTCAGAGAAACAATATGGATTCTGGAGTGGAGGCAATGCCACCGAACTGGCTTTTTTACTCAGACGAACACGGGAGAAATCCCATGAACGCAATCAACTGCTACATATCCTATCCATTAACCTCACAACTATCTTTGATAATGTGAAGAGAAAAGCGTTGAGCGTTGTCATTCGAGAAATTGGCTGCCAAAACAAACTTGTCGTCCGGGCAAACGGTTAACCTTCGTCTGCGTGTTTCAAGACGCGGGGTGAAATAATCTTGCGTTACGGTACCTAGTTTACTCAGCTTGCCCAAAGAAATTTGTAAGGCAAAAAATTGACAGGCAACTGCTGTCTGCTTCAGCGAGCCGTATTTTGGTTTTTTGTGTAAACTGTACTTTGACTACCATCGTCATCATCACTACTGACTGTAATACATCAGCAAGACATACTGATGCTCAACTGATATACAACCATGAAGGTAGAAAACCTTAGCAAAAAGCGGAAAGAAGACGGAAATGTAGGAAGAAACTTCATATTCTCAAGTGAAGCGATCGAGAATAAGTTGAATGCACCTTGGACAGCAGCACTATAGGCACATCTGAGTATCATATCGAATTAAGGCAGCATCAACTGGATTGATCCAGCCTCCTTTGAAAACCTCTCCCGACGTAAGCGCAACGCACAACGGCAGGCGAACTTTAGCCAGCCAATCTAGCTAGGAGATTACAGCACAAGCTCCACTGGGATCGGTTGTACCTTAACAACGGACCAAGCGATCTGCAAGGAAATGAACTCATGGATATCGGAGGTTAGCAGCGCATCTGGAAGAATTCAGAAACTTGTCTGGAACAGTAATCATCTGCATATGGATATAACATTCGCGGAGCACACATCATTGCGTTTATTTGTACGGATGCTCAACAGGACTGGTGTTCTTGTGTCTCTTCTAAATAACTTGTCACTTCTATCTGTAAGTTCCGTGAAGTGCACGAAACGGTCACTAATACTCACGTTCTATGAAAAGCAAAAATATACTTAATCTGAGGTACCTTGATTCTGGCTGTCCTGAACAGGTCATTTAAACGACGCGGCATTGGATAGAATTTCAAAGCAGCTGATATACGAACGGTTGAAGGATGTTCGGCGAGGCCGAGGGAGAACGTAACTAAGATATACACACTTTATGCAAGTTCAAAGAATGTAAATTCTGATTTTAGATGGCAGGAAAACCTAAGACTGGCCAGTGGAACCTTGTGAAAGGTGTAGCGCACTTCAATATTCAGTGCTCCTTGGCACTCGACTATAAAGAGTTCCTTTCGCAATCAGCGCGCAAATGTAGCAAAGCCGTTGAAATTATGGAGCTGCCCAACCTTCGAACGTCTCTGCATTAACAACATCGGATTTTTTGGGGACCAGCAACTGTATGTGGCATCGGTCGGAAAACAGCAACGAACAGGAAAATGTCGGTTTGGTTTGGTCCTTGTTGAATGAACTTATATCCCTACCGAGCCCTTATCGTCTCCTCGTGCACAATAATCATAACAGTTTGAAATGAGTGGTCCCTGTCGGACATGAGTGTAGGGTATTTTCGGGAGAAATGTTCGGTATTACACTGAAGCTTACAAAGCATTAAATTATAAAACCCATAAATCTATTTAACAACCTCATGCTTGAGCTTGCTAATAAGCCCTTACGGGTTTGTCAGTAGGTGTTATTTCTACAGGTTTCCGTCGGATTTTATAGGTTAAAGGGATAAATTTCCATTGGCCTGACTCTTATTCGAGATTCGCAGGATGCGCACTTCTGATAATTTCCAATAACGCCAAATGACTTCACTTGCAGGATGAAGATATCATCCATTTCCTTATATTATCAACATGCATAAATGGACATATCCGCCTGAAACAGGATGAACGTTTACTCTGCACTCAATCGGCTTATGATTGATGGATGACCTTATCACGTGTACACTGAACTAGGTATCTTCTGCGCTGTACAAGACGAAGTGAAATTTCTTGTCCGGTTGTTGTACATGACTGGTGTGAAATTTCTGTATTACACACGGAAGCCTTACCGTTGTTCCCTTTTAGTACATCATGAGCACCGCCCTGGAGTTTTTGAAGTTGGAGAAGGTTGCCTTTGGAGGAGTTTCTGGGCACTCACTGAATATACAGCTTAAAGCAATTCAGGAAAGTTTTGACCAGAATTACAAGGTATGTCATTGTGTGTTGGCAGCCAAATGAAACCAACATTTTGTCTTGGCGTTTAGGAATATAAGCCCGACGAATACGTAAGAACGATCGGAATTGGCAGTTTTTCACAGTTGGGACCGATAGTGTCTTATTGCAGTGGTTAAGGTCATCATCCGTTGTCTTAGTGACGGGAATAATTGAGAGTCCTCTTTTGAGTATGCTGATTCAGTTCAACTAATCTCAACGCACTGTTGTGAATCGAGTTTATCCAGCGGGTTGTGCACGAAAACAGCGAGCTGTTTTTGTCTATCGACTACATCACGTGCATAACGTAATCTGTTTGCTTCGGAACAGATTACTTCAACTGACCTAACCTGTCTGGAATAGCACCATTCATTGACACCCTGATTTGGTTCTGAATTTAGGCTTTGTGCTTAAACGTAATCCACTGCATACATTTTAAGGTACATGATATATAATATGGAGTACGATCTATGTAATGAAACCACGATGAATCTGAAATAACGCAGATAATGGTGTCCGCTCTCCTAATCGTGCAGTGGACTTCCCATTCAACTTAGTTCATTCGATGTTTTGATTACAGGCAACTCTCCAAACACTAAGTGTAAACAGCCAAGTTTACTGGTTGGCCTTTTCAGTGCGCTCACGATCTCCTGCCGTAAATTACAACACGCTAATGATGGGTGCTTTAAACCATAGGTCTCCCTTTCTTTTAGATGGCAATACAGTAAACAGACCGAATAGCATATTTGATGGATTTACGACTTTTGGGAAAATGGTTTATGAAAAAGAGTTTTTCAATTGATTTAATTTGAGAAATGCCGACAGGAACCCGCAGACGCATGTAACGCGCTGTATACTCCTAGGTAACTAAGCCAGCAAAAGTGTCCTCTACTATAAATCGAATTGGAATTCTCACAATAAAATATCTCCAAGAACAAGAAATACGGATCTAAAGTTGTCCGGACAAAAACGGGGGATCCCACACATTACGTCGCACATCTAGTACTCCGCGTCCACTATTGCTCTGATTTTCTCTCCCACCGTAGAAACCACCACTAACAGCAGCGTCAATAAAAAAATGACCTGAAACTCGTGCTCTTTGACCCAGGTGGGTTTGTCCCCAAGTCAGTCTTTCGCTTTTTTGTTCTTCACATGAGCTGGTGATATTCCGGTATACTTCCAAGCCACTTATGATAGCCTATGAATCTCACGATAAACAGCTGTTGATTGGATAAAATACACTCAGTTGCAAAGTAAGTTGGCACTATCTGGAGGCCCGGCTGAGCTCGGAATGGCTCAGTGCTTAAGGTGCAAATCGAACCCTGGCAATTGACTGGTTTTGTCTAGTTTAGTGCGACTCGATAATGGCTTAACTATGTTGCTTCTTCCATTTGGCATGGTAGTCAGATGAAAATATTACAGCTGAATTAGTACTTTTTATTATATATCACATGGATGGGTTCTGATTACAAACCATTCGTGTGCCATGGCAAAACTTTCTAAAACAAGTTAAACTGTGTCACCTGATACGAATTACTTGGCACGCATATACATCAGACCTCTTGAATGAGATATCCATGACATCGCATGACATTCGCCCATACTTAACTTAACTAACCAGTGACTGTGTGTGGCTAGATATACCAATAAATCCAGCTAACATCTTGGTCACTATGATCTCAACCTACTTCAACTCACTTTTACGTCTTTTCCATAACCAGAAAACACCGCGATGTCTTCACACGGAAACACCTAGACACCATGTACAATAACCTTGCACGAGTATGGGCAACTGCTGAAAAGCCTGAAAGCAAAAGCCACAAAGCCACGCCCCTTCAAGTAACGAAGGGAACTATGACCTCATTGTGACCGTAAATGGTTATTTGAATACGCCATGAATATAATAAACGGAAACGAATTGTTTTCCATTGAAATACCGATGTTACTATGCACCAGTAGATTTCTTACGGCTTTAAAATGACACAGATTGGTCAACTTGTTTGTTCCACTGCCCACTAATTTCCGATGTTGATGTTTTTTTTAAAGAAAGCCATTCACGACTAAAAGGTTCAATCCTAACCACAGCACTCTTGGCTCGTACTGTGACCGGGCGTAGAAATTTTTATGGTAAAAGAAAATTATTGTTAACAACCTCTCATAATGTAAACACCACTTTGCAAGGTGTTCACCTCACCTATGTGAACATAAGGTGTAGTTAAAGCCGTATACAATTTTCTGACATGATTCCTTCTTAGTATTTCTTCTCTGTTTAGATGTTTGCTGATAAGTCCTACGATACTCTGGATCCCCTGAATGAGGAATTCACCGCAGATTATGCTAAATTCTGTGCAGTTGTAAAGGATCTCGACTACCGTCTGGCAAATATTTTCGGTCGAGCAATGGACGACTGTTTGTCTGCGGAACATCTTTTGAAAGTAGGTTGCAAATAATTTAGCCCGAAAAGGTCCGCTCAAACAGCATAATTCAGATCACTCATTGGTTAATGTCAATACGTGAGTAGAGTAAACGTGAGTATTCCCTGTATCCCCAAGCCGTCGGTCAGAATTCATCAATAATCTCCTTACTTCCGGTTTCGGAATAACCATTTGAGCTCTTCTCGCCCCCCAACTTCATAAAACTCACAAGAACTTATTGGCCCTTTACTTTTAGAATATGCGACTAACTGCCAGCGGACAGATAAATAATGACACACCTGAAAGTGCGTACATCAGACTCAGTAAATTCTTGAACAATTTCCTAGATTCCGGCAAAATTGCTTCTTGTTGTGGTAGTATGTGGCGCTATTCCTTCGTCGCTTTCAGTAGTTAGTGGATTATGGATACACTGATCTCCAGACAAGTAGATGGAAGGCCAGCAGAGAGATTCTATTTAGCACAGCTGTTGGATTTGTTCTGAAACATGACGGATGTGACAATAATGGAGGGCACGAGGACGTGAATAGGACAGCATCATGCAAGACAAATTGATGTCATCGCTTCTGGGAAGGCAATATGTGTAAAATTGCGTAGTTCTATTCTTTTCAAGAAATTAGCAAGGATACTCATGATCATTGTCAGTTTTTATGTATCAGTTCATCGAGGTTGGCGTCACGCTTATCGGTGATGCATGGATTTTTCTAAGTGGTTTTGCTTTTTGGACGCTTGTTAACTTGACTGTCCGGTGCTAAAGTGTTATCTCAACTGCGGAAAGGCAACCCACCTTTCAAGTTAGCCAGAATATCCCATTACCCACGTGCATTCCTATATCGAAGACCTTGTGTCGAATATACTCTGAAGTAAAGGCCTGCAATGATTTCATTTTACAGCAGTAACAAACTTAATTGACAGCAATCTGAAGAGGTACAGCTAAGCATGTGCTCCCAGGCTTCCACAGTTTTGAAAAATGTCCTAAATAACAGCTTTGAATGTCTGATTGTGGCACACTTAAGTACACAAGTGAACCGTAACCGCCTCACATCTGTTTGCATAACCTTGAAAACGTTATCTGTTAATGCAAATATTTCCTAGTTATCTTATGATAATCGTTCCACTGGGACAGGAAACATACTGTCTGATGTATTGTATTACCAAAAGAGGAAGTTAGCCGTTGATGTCGCTCGCAATCAGTCACCAAAAGTGCTGTAAGTTCAACCAATGCATGCAAATATTTCCTAGTTATCTTATGATAATCATTCGACTGGGACAGGAAACATACTGTCCGATGCACTGTATTACCAAAAGGGGAAGTCATCCGTTGATATCGCTCGCAATCAGTCACTTTTGGTGCTGTACGGTCAATGCCAGACTCTACTGTTGATCAAATCAACTTGTAGCATATCGAAAGACCATTCTAATTAAGGCATTTATGTACCATAAACCTTCGCATCCAGCAGGCTCTGCTTTATATCTCATATAAAAGTATGAAAATCCCCTGAGATGACAACATGTGGAACTATGCATTTGCAAATGTTCCCAGGCCTCTCCACTTTGACAACTCTCCCTTTTGTAGCACTGGTAGCTTTGAGGGGTAGCAGTATGAGGTTTACAACTGGTAATAATCGAATGGCAGATTTCTTTTATTTTAAGAATGGGTGGAAACGGACCACTACTGGGACCACTTCCGTGTCACAATACTTTGAATTTATGAGGCAAAGAAAAGCGCGCTCTTGGTTCTGACTGACTAATTAACCAGCGACAGCGAGAGCAAAAACGCTCTTTCTGTAAATTGTGTTACTTCTAACGCACGATTGTGCTTCGTGCATACCACGCGTGAAACAGCTAAAAAGTTTTCTCGTTTTTTTTACTCAGGTTCACACTTCTTCAAAAATTCTATGATTAGTTATAAATTGCGTTCTATGTCGCATGCGTAGCTTAGCTAATGGTAACACTCAGAATAACTGGCAAATGCGCTATTCATACAGTGTGTTTCATCTGAATTGAACCTAAATGTCGCATAATCGAAATGGAGTATTTTAGAGTTCATAATTTTCATTTTCGTGAGTTTCCTAGCAATGAGACTTCCGAGAACGCAACGTGTATTCCCAGCCTCGATCAACAAATGTATTAAATGAAGATCTCTAATACGATTAAAAAACACAATGGTGAAAATATCTCAGTAACGTTCCTACACCTTCCTTATTCTATTCAGCTCATATTAATCCTCGGTAGCCTACTGAATCGACCACTAATAAGAGAGACACGTGATATCAAGCTCAAGCTACTCGTCCAAATGCTGGACAACGAAATGGAAACCGTCAAACACATTTATGACAATCACGTATCTGCAGCCAAGGAAAAAAGTAAGTTAAGTTTCTTTTCAGAAGAGCTTGGTAAATAATCTGTAGTTCAGTTTCGCCAGTTCGGTTTCTCTTCGAGACTTTTGCACTATGCCTTCTTCTGCGATACTACTATGCAAGCACTGTTATTATTCTCTTCAGATACCAAACTCTGGAGAAAGCAACTTTTTTTAGAGATTCTTATGCCTTTTTAACTTTTTATCTGCTATAACTTTGTCATAATTGGCCAGCATCTGTAATTAGTTTTTGTTGTTGTCTTTTTGCAGCTGAAAAACCACTACCTTCAATTACCAATCCTTGTTTTTAGGTTCGAAATCATAAGGTAAAAGTCTCCCAGACATCGATGAAATGCTTCATATGTTGGAAATCAGCCCCTGGACACCGCTGTGTGGTGCAAAATCTGGCAGTTAGTATAATCCTAATATCACCCCAACACTCGAATGCCATCGATATCCATACGATAGTGATAGAGATAAACATAGTGTGACCGGTGGTAACAGTGAATACGATTGTACAGTTATATACACGTTACCATCTTGGAGAGGCTTTCAACGGTGCAGCAACAACCCGCGGGACCCGTCAAAAACAGTCAATCCAGCTAGTTGTGCATTTGTTTGGAGGACGTTCAAGTAAAACATTACCATGAGAAGTGCAGTGGTAGTCTGTGATCTGGGAACAAGTTCACCTTATTTCTGTAAACGGAACAGGTCAAAAGTAGAACGGTAGTTGGCAGATGAGTTTCTCACGTTCTTATTGGGTTAATCGAGTTAGCAGTTAGCAGGAAATCTCGGCATACATAACCAGCTTCTGCTTTGCGGAAGCCAGATTTAAAAAGCCAGGTTGTATAGTATTCAAACGCCTGTGACTCACCCCTCATGAGCTGCAAGACGGTACTTTTTGCACAGGTCTGTTTGATCGGAGTAAAAGCTGTTTCTATGATTAATACAAAGTCAACATTCTCAAATGAAAGCTTTGAGCTGCTCGTACCAATGGCAACTCAGTGTGTCTTTGTTCATTCAGAAAAATACCGATGTATATATCTACACACTAACAAATATGGCAGTTTTTTTAGATGCAATTAATGAATGTGGTTCAGTCATACAACACCTAGTGTTGATGGTGAAATAATTCATTTGCAAATGGTATTGGTGTTAACCGGAGATTCAAACAAATCTCTTTCAGGACATCCTATAAATGAATGTGCTGCAGTATTACTGCCTCGTGTTCCAGGTGGCACATTATCCAAGAAATTTGAGTACACTTGATATTTTTTTTCTCCGTGTTCCAGCGTAGACTGGCTTCAATCACACAAGGCCCCATATGAAAATTCCAAAATCTCCTTGCACTACTAACTATGTGTAAGTAGCTCGGAAGTAGGAATATCTCATGCGACTGGTGAGCCTTCCGCCTGAGGGCTGCTGTTTGGGGAGCCAGTCAACACGTATGAAAACCTGAAGTGGATGAACGGCGTTAACTCCTGTCTAAGTGCGAGTTAATCACGCTGCTGATCTGCCACTCGTGGCCAAATGATTAATTATTCAACCTACTGACCGGGGTGGTCGTGTGTTCGAAATACTCTGGAGTTTCTGATACGCAAACTGCTGATAATTCCCAATAAGAATGAGATAGCTGTACAGTGCTTCCCGGTGTAGACCGGCTTCACTTACGGGACTAAATCCCAACTGAGAACTACCACGACCAAATAACGCTGCCTATTCCAACTTCATAAAGTTAACCCAAACCCAAATGGTTACCGAATACACATGAGCAATTAAGACTAAATGTCAACCTACGGAAATGCCCCGCAACAGGCTAGTGCGATTAAAAACGACGTTACAGTCAAAATAAACTGGGGCGATGTTAATATCCTCCCTTGACCGATGCAAATGAACGGATTTTTCCCTAACCAGTAGGAAGTTTAAAGTTTGAAGAACGTGTCTGCCATGCTGTACATTCGTAAGGGACGTTCAGTAGCTAGACGTGATTTTGAAATGGAGTCAAGAGGTCTTGCTTAATGCTGGTACATTTAAAAAGATGGGATTTTCCGATCAATCAACATGTTGGAGCATTGGTTCACAATTCAGTCCGGCATAGTGGGATACACTCGTGGCCACATTCGAAACCACTGCTGTAGTGCTGTTACTGATTTGTTTACAAGGAGGGTTAAGCATGCCTTTCAAAGTCCATCTACAACTTGAATTCACTTCTTATAATTTTTACTTTTCGAACAGTCAGTCATGACTTACATTTTTCGCTTTCCTAGCCGGTACTCAATTAGTGACACAGTCAACAAATTTCAGTCGATGAGTTTTCGTTTCCTCCACTGGGCATATGAGTGTACCTCTCATGTTCTTATTATTTACGTTTAATCAATTATGCCACACTGCCCGTCGATTAGATTAGCAAACTAACAGTCTAGACTTGAACTCCACGAAGAACTTCTGAAGAATTGTGGTAGCAGTGAATCAGATGGTCTTAGCCTTCATGCAGTTGAAGATGATGAATGCGAAACTCACAAGAGAATTGCAGACTTAGTCTTTGTTACGGATTCCGTGGACATTAATAATAAAAAAATAAGGGCCTTTCTGCCCAGCAATCAGCTCACCGATTGTTTAGCAGATCTTTCTGAAGAGGACTCTTCTTTTTGAGTAAAGCAATTAGTAAATTTATTTTGGTCCCCAAAGTACTTCACATCCCCTTAACATCCGTTAAATAAATCTGTAGGTTGGTGCGCTTAGTCCCATCAGTTTTCATGGGTCTATTAACTATCTGGGCCTTTACAGAATTGCACCAAACGCAAGATCCTACCTTGAAGAGAAATGGATATAGGTAGAAACATCGGTTGGCCACAGAAAGGTTGGGTGCTCTTTATTTAGTTCTAAGTTAAT
>NW_008751821.1:1106359-1124087 GCF_000715545.1 Opisthorchis viverrini | reverse complement strand
TTTATTTATCTATCTATCTATCTATCTTCAGAGGAAGTGTCAACTATCAGGTTGTGAGTAACTTGCCTGTGTTTCTGGGTTCACTTAATGTTGTTCTTTATTTGAAAGAAGTTCGTAAAATTTCTTAATAACTTTAAGTCGAAGAAGATAACCCTGACCTTAGATCATCAAATTTAGTTTCAGTGAGAAATGCGCAACCCAGAGCATCAACAGGACCTGGAGACTCTGGCTTGGGTAGCGATTCTGGGCCTAGCTCACGCAGCCAGTCCGATGAGATGAATAAACACACCGGATATGAATACATACCAAAAAATATGCCCAAAGTGGCAGGTAACTTGAAAAGGGCCGCTGAGCTGCGTCAACGAGTAACCATACCAGTTAACTTGGTCCACCAGTTGGATCTTCCGTAAGTTCTTCATAATTTAGTATTTGAAGGAGCTTTACCGCATCACGAACCTACTGAATTTTTACTCTGTTTAATTAGTGGATTTCAGCGTAGTCACAGTAATGCCGTTCGTCACTCGAAAATTTTTAGGGGAAATGCAAAGCCACTAAGAAGTATGGATCTATCAACCAAACTCATTAACGTCGTAGTACATAAACTTTTATGCACCTCATCAGTCGATTGAACATAAAAGCTTCAACTAAATTGGACAGCGATATGAATGGTGGTCACCATTCACATTATATGATATGACGATGAATCCGAAACCATAAGTATCCGTTTGAAGTGACCTAGCTTATTAAGGACGGACAGTATCACGCAACCTTAGCACACTGAAATACTCCTACAGGTTCTACATACTGCGATGCAACAGTATCGATTATCCAATGTATTTTCTTTGGCTGGCAACACTAAAAAGCCATTGCATACAGCTTGATGTTTATTCGGTACCAAAAATGGCACGCCTCATTTGACCATGCCTCGTGCACCTCCTACAAGGGACCACTTTGGTATCAGGAGACGGTTTCTTTTCTCCCGATGGGGAAGACTCTTCCTACAAATAACCTCCAATAAAAGGTGAATTCTTTTCTAATGTCCCTCTCTTTCTCTATAATTTGAGAATCACTTGTACTGAACACCGCCATGATTTCTTCAGGCCACTGAGGAAACCTGGTTATCTAGTGCGCAAAAGTCCGTTTCGATCGAGTTTCCAAACCTTTGTTTATCCCCGGCATAGCCACCTAACCAAACTACTGAATCTACCGATATAAAAGTATCTATTTCATACATGTTAAATTGAGAAGGATCTGTAATAATCCTTTCTAATTTTAGCACCTTTGAGACAAAAGATGGAGCCATCGTCTTGAAAAAATATGAATATATAATGAAGCTATTGAGCGAGTGAGTTTGTTTTTCTAGCTGTTTTCCCCGGTACATTAGGGAAACTTCGGCATTTCGACTGACCGTTCTTGCACGAATAGACAGTTATTCAGTTTGTGCTGCATTCTGCCCTGCCCCGATCGATTGGTTACGCGAATTTATTTCATCTGGTTATCCTTCCTTCTTGCATGCAGGTTGATTGTGTTTAAGAAATCATGAATATTCATTCACTAACGACAGTATTGCTAAGCCAGCGGGGAAACGTCGCTGTCTTGAGCGTTACGTTGTGTTTATGTAATTTCCACTTCCACCTTCAAAGTAACATCAGTCGCAGGAGTAACACACTACTCACAGAGTTGTGAAACACTTTTCAACAGCTCACGACTGATTTTACCCTTCTTGGGACTCATCAGATCTCCCGTGCAAATAAGTGCATTTCATCAATAGACTTCATCAGGTAAGGGAAAGGCTACTGATGGTTGATCAGATAGCAGTTGATCTGTTCGCCGAGCTTCGCAATTGGCTTGAAAAAGTTTCGTCCCCGGTCGAAGAGACATCATCAGTGCGCTGCTGAATGGGTGCTTCCTCCGTGCCTAGCTGCGTTTATGTGGTTTTTGAAGAGTATCTAATATCCTAGCCAATCACACGGCAGGATATTAAATACTCTTTAAAAACCACATAGACGCAGCTAGGCACGGAGGAAGCACCCATTCAGCAGCGCACTGACGATGTCTCCTCGACTGGGGACGAAACGCTTGTAAGCCAAATGCCAAACTCGATGAACAGATCAACTGCCATCTGATCAGTCACCAGTAAACACACCCAAGCCACTCATATTTCGACAAACTGACAAACGAAAGGCTAACTAATCCAAATTACCAGGCAAAATCTCAGGTACATTAGCTCAAAATATGTACCAGTCCAAACCAGTTGGTTCTATAAAAGTAAAGCAAATGTTTTCAAATACAGACGAAGTATATATGTATACTACATTTCCCTGACTGCTTCTCTGCTAACCTAGTGAATTTAATTTCTGTCAAAGTTTCCGCCACCTTCGTTTGCAGCTACCAAGAAACTTTGTTCACACACTGGGCGAAAGGAGTTGATTTAGTCTGTTCGTTCAATCTATCCCAGCCGTTGCTTACCCGAAATCCCGAAAACAACATGCTAGAAGTAAACTTTGATCCAAAGGTGAGTATCATCATTATCCTCTCTTCCCATCGTAAGCCCACTGGTGATAAAATCCAAGTGGTCAATGAACACAAAGAACATCTGTTGGTAATGTTTTGGAATATTGGTAGCTCGGGTGTATTGGTTGGTAATTGATCAGATCAACAGCCACCTGATCAATTACCAACAAAGAACATCTGCACAATCACGCCTGATTTGTCATGGCCGGGATTAAATTTCTGTTCGCCGCATGAGCCGCTGCCTGATTCCTAAACACTCCGGTCCATTGCTTAGATGAGTAAAAGGTTTTAACCGCATTGCCGAGGCAGATAAGCGGTACAATTTAAATTCAAGTTGAGAACTAACCACTGCTGTGCAGCCGATGGACCATCAGTGGACGCAAAATTTACTCCTATTAGAGTATCTCATTCACATTCGAATTCCTAAGCAACTCCCTAAATCGACATCTGCACGTCAGCAAACGGAGGTCCTGCGAACAGAATCAGCACCCCCGCGAAAGCCAGCGTCGTTAAACACGCGATGGGACAAAGTGGTCAGAGGAAGAGTATCAGTGGGAAACTCCATCCTTCAACCGCAGAGGTTGTCCAGCCAATTTCAGACAAAGGCTAACCTAAGTACAAAGTGTCTTTCCAAAGCTAATCCATATAGACATCTTCACAGAGCTTTACCGGGATTCTTTATTTATCGCTGAAATAGTGTTGTTTTGCTAGTGCCATGGTTATGCCGTTTTCCGACTGGGGAACAAGACCAAAATGCAGACGCTTAGCAATCGGATACTTGTTCATCGAATTGACCAAGGGGGGTTGCAAGCACGAGCTAATCAGTCGCAGCTGCAATTCTTCCAAAAACTTTATTTCTTGCTTCAGAACCCATTTTAATAGGACGTACCGTTAGCGTTTAGGCAGCCGTAGCTGAAGGTTTCTATTTTCCCTAGCTTTCTTCAGGTAGTTGCAAGACATGTGCCAGCCGACAGGCTCTGATCTTCTAGAGATCGTAAAGGCAACAGCGTATCATGTCCAAAATATTTTCCCTTTATAAAACATACTTCTTCTTACTCTATAAGTGTCCTTCGAACCTCCACGCGGTAGCTCCCTGTAGCCAAATCACCATCCATTTGATCAGTTGAGTCAGTCGAATGAGCTGAGAACTAGACCCAGCCCAATGGACTTTCAGTTTTAAATAAATATTGGTTTTAACATGGCTACCGGATGAAAATACGGCATCTGTTGTTTGTGTGGCCCTCGATCCCAAGCGGACAAACTGACCAGTGTTTCCGGATCGGTGTCTGCACCATCCGCACGAAGGCAAGCTGTCTTGAGTGGATCATACTTTTTACGCCTCAGACAGGCCCCCGTGGATCGATCACTCAATAGCGTCTTAGTCTCTGCGATGGGCATACCACAAGCCTTACAGACGAGGGTGATTTCATGTACAAAAGTACATACGCCGCCTACCTATAGGCCCCAAAGCAGATCTATGCATTGAACACTGTGGATGCCAACACGGTTGCAGGACAACCTATATGGGAGGAACTGACATAATATTTGCAATGCAAGCGAGACAGCGTTTGTTTAAATACCTGCTGTGATAACACGACTGGAACGCGAGATCACTTGTATCTCCGGAAGAAATTGCTTAATCAACCATTAATACAAGCCACCGAGTTCATTGCCAGTCTTCGTTCCAATTCGTCATGGGATTAGTCGAACGAAGAGACGACGACTTACTGCATTATTTCTTCGTGTTTGACTAACTGCAACAAGACAGAGATCTACATGTTGGCCTTGCAATTGCCACGGATTTATTGAACAGGTCAAGTTGTACATCCAGTCGCTTTACAGTTCATTGTAATCGTTTTGTTAATGCCCCGTCCGTCCTCACACGGCTGGTCGCTTCGATGCTCATCTGTCCTTTCTAGTGTTTTCATTTCACTAGTCCTAACGGTAGGATTACGTGAACGCATCAATAGGGGAATCGCATGACCTGTGTTCGATCGACCGGGGTTGGCACTAAAGTCCCCTGTCCTATTTTCATTTATTCACCCGAAAGTTTTTTTTAATATTAGTGACAAGTTCGTTAACCTGAAATATTGGTAGGTATTCTCTGAAGTTTGATTTGGGTAAACTGTAGGTGATCCATCTGAATTTTTAGAACTTATGCACCAAGAAATCAGGAAAGCTCAAAGGTTTTATGTTGGTGATTCGAACAGGCTGTTTGAATGGTTTTTCAGTAGGTCAAACGAATCAAGAAGGTACACAATTAATTATTTAACAGCTTGTTATGATCATCTATATAGTTATTCAGAGACACTATACTGCATTTGATCTTCCGCTGTAGGACGTCTATGGAGAATCCTTGTGAAATTTACCTGGACTCCCTTACAGGTGTAAATTACGGAAAGTTGCAACTTCTTGTCCGTTACCTGGACTCCCTTACAGGTGTAAATTATGGAAAGTTGCAACTTCTTCTTGTCCATCGCTGACTTAAAATCACACATTCTGCGGCAGAATGTATGTAGGCAGGTTTCAGCCGCAACCCATTACTTATCTGGCTGTCAATGTTTCACATAGGTTATAAATGTGAAAGTCCACCTTATAAATAAGGTGACTATGGACACGGAAAATAGTGCACTAGATAAAATAATGGTGGAGACTAGACCTATTGTGTAGGTTGGGATTATATTTGCTATGATGCGTACGCCAAGTTGCATATCATGTCTGTCTTGTGTTCCGTTTGTCACCTCAGACTCACAGTCACGTCTCGATATTCCGTCCTGTCATGCAAGAGCGCTTCGAAAGGAACGTGCCACTCATTGTCTGTACATAAAAATCACTAGATTGAGCTGCATAACAAAAGTGTGTCAAAATAAACATTATTGTTGCGAACTTCGAGGCGAACAATGCATGTGACCAATCCGTTCTGTCAGATTTTATCCGTGTCACCTTTAAGGTGACCACGTTTTTTCTGGAGATGCACGCTGTACGATAACAGTCATCTAAGGGTGCTTGGGTAGTCCTCCACCCTTTCCTGATGCTAGAAGAGAGTGTCCATACCTACGTTTCTAAAATACTTTGCATATGACGTATCGCAGCCGCTGACATCCAGTATTTGTATCTGAAATGTTCCAGATAAGGGGAGGTATGGCCATATGTTTGAAGATAACCTAGTGATAAAACAACCTGTATCTATTTCAAAGATTTTGTGCCATTTTCATAGAGGAAATTACCCGCAAGGTTGCTGAAAACTCTTCGACAGCCCATGACCGGTTTCACCCTACTTAGGGCTTATCAGGTAGGCACAGTCCCCGAGTTCCCGTCAACCTTATGTTCTACTTGAACCCAAATTGCACTGTTTTCGAGAAATACACTCATTTGCAAATCAATTTGGCCTTCACGAGAGACTCAACTGAATATTTCGTTTATGATGCTCTACAACTGTGCTGCACACAGGCCGCCTCAGGTTTCAACTGACACGATGTTCGAGATATCGCTGTATATTTTCATGAAGGAAACTACTCACAAGATTGCGCACGACCGGTTTCGCCCTTCTGGGAGCTCATCAGGTAGGCTCTGTCGAAGGGTTTTCAGAAACCTTGTGAGTAGTTCCCTTAATGAAATAAGCTGAGGAGATCATTATCTGACTCACTATACTCAAGAGTTGAGTTGGCTGGAAATCACATACGCTATGCAAATGCTCCTTCTGGAGTGGACCAATCCGCATGCACAAAGTGAACAGAATCAGATCGTTCAGTTAGGTTCCCCCACAGCTAGTGGTTATTTCAGCGAATGTTTCCGTATATTGGCTTAATTGTCATTGGATGTAAATTGCTAGTGGTTATTTCAGCGAATGTTTCCGTACATTGGCTTAATTATCATTGGTTACCCATCAGCACGGCGACGATCCTTTGTAAAAAGACGTACTGATTTGTGATGGTCGACTGAAAAAAGCCATATTACATCTTATGACTGATGCCACATTTCGAGTGATGAGAAACATGCCTGAAAGAATGCATAATATTTCCGTTACACTGGCATTCCCCACAACGGTGTCTTCATCCACCCATACCCCAAGGCTTCATTTGACAAAATTGTGTTACATTTTTCACTATGACGTTTTACCTCCAGTCAACTTACCATCCTCAGTCTCCAGTTCTCGTTCATTACAGATCCCATAACAAAGAGAGAGCAATTAATCGTTTTTCATTCAAAAATGGTTTATAACTTCTTTGTGCTGTAAAGATGGTTGGTTCTTTTTTCACCTGATCAATTAGCATTTCTTGATTGAAACACTTTGGAAGACCTCTGTCCCTTTCGTATGCTAGGAGTATCACAGAAACACAGGGGTCTGAGGCGCCCAAACACTAGAATACTGCGTGGCCAATGACGTATGGGAACCTTCAAATGATCATTTATTTATTTTCACTGTTTGTTTCTGCACTTTTAGCTTGTTTCCGTGTTGCGCGAAGTGAAATATCTACGCTTGAAGGGTGGAGAAACCGTTCCAAAAGCAGCCGAGTCGGTGTACGAACAAAATGATATGTTACGAAAATACACCATCAACTTGGACATGGTTGTGCAGTGGTATAATTTCTTATGTACTGAAGTTACCCCAGTGGAGGCGGCCCTAATAAGTCAAGAAATGGCCGCGTTTGACAAGACCATAAAACAGGCCGAAACAACTATCTGTTGGAACAGCTCAAGTAAGTATATGGGTGGCCTAGGCTTTTTTATAACTGTTCCCAGTGTTTCATTCACTATGCTAACAACTCCTCTCAGCAAAGGCAATGCTGTGTGGAGAAACACTGTTTCGCTGTTTAAATTTATGTTGGTACTTGTGACATACCGAGGCAGTAGGCCCTAAATCGGATATTTGTAAGCCTCTGATGAAACTGAAGCCGAAAAGTGTTTTCCAGAGGCCGAAGAGGGCCGTCGATCAGCGGGACATATTGAGGTCCTGACTGGCGGGTCAACCAATCGACACAACCGAGGTATGCTACTGAGTCCTCTTCGAGGCGCCGGGCCTTTCGCTCACATCACTCAAGCGTGAACAAGCCCACCCGTTCGGATGTGAAAATTCGGATGAGTCAGGCGTGGGCTGTGGGGTAGTGGTAACACTCGCCTCGCATGTCACGTGCGGAATTCAAACCCCGGTACGACCATTGGATATGCACTGCTGATGAACTCTAGTGAAAGCGAAACTGGAGTCCAGTGCTCCCCCCTTGTTGTGATTGCGAAAGGACAGGAGGACGGGTAGTCTACAAAATCCTCGAACCAGACACATCTGAAAGATTGATTTGACCACTCAGCATGTCATTACCTAGCTAAATGCACTAGTAACATGTTTGGCTTTCAGTTTCATGTTACGGTTGTATTAAGCCAATTAAACAAATGTCCAATAAGTTGTTCAACCACGGCTGTTGATGAGAGCCGTGGTAAGTCACACGAAACAATCAAGTTGAGTGCGCACTCTGGTTTTGAACACCAGTGCTCATGTCCTGGCGCAATCATTCTGGTGAGTCCACACCAAAGGGGTAGGACCGGGCTTGAATTTTGTCCTCACTAAAGCTCACCAGCAGTGCATATCCATAGTGTTCTCTAGGTTTGATATCGGCACATCTGGCATGCTAGGCGCACGCTAAAAGCACCTGAATTTTCACAGGTGTGCATGTTCGTGCTTGACTGATGTGAGCGGAAAGCCCGACGGCTCGAACAACAGTCCCCTTCTGCCCCTCCCCCCTCCCTTTGGTGGGGACGTGCTAGTGATCTGGTTGTAACCTAATTAGGTTGAGTATCAGGCTCTAACAAATGTCTGTTTTACGAGAATGATGATGTAAGAAGGGAGGAGGCCATAAAGTAACTTATCGATTGAGAGTTCCTGAGTGAAGTTCCGGATGCGGGACTTGTCATCTCTGCAGTGTAGCTGCTGCACGTGTTCCGTAGTTGCCCGCGGAGACTTGTGGAGCTCAACTGACTTACTGTCCTGTGCGCGCGTGTGTTGGGCTGAGTTGCATACCTACTTATTGTGTGTAGTGTGAAGAGAGGGGTGTCCATTGGTGTTTGATAATTGCACAAAGATGAATACAATTTGACCTGATGTGGTTGATGTTCATAAGCCTGGCGTGTGACACAGGGGGTAGCCGCGTAAACAAAATGGATGGGAAATTGTAGTGTACATGTTGTCGGCTGATGTTGTAAGTGATTTGAGTGACGCGTGATCTAGTGAGTGACCGCTACGCCAAGAGAGGAAAGACGACTGTTCAAACAAGAGTGGTGTGAGTATGAACAATACATATCCCGCAAACCCCAAAACAGATAACAGTAACATACCTTGGTTGTGTCGATCACTTGGCCCGCTAGTCAAGAATTCTCTGTCGGGTAGCGCCACAGATGCTTGAAACCTGCTGGACACTGTTTTTGTTGGTGGTGGTTGCGGGAGTCTGTGAAATGCACGCTCCCAAGTTGGCTTCCGAGGAAACACACTGGATTAGGAAGCTGATGTTTAAGCTTCGCGCTACCGAAGCCACTGCAGATGCGTCTGCGATCATAGCCGTCTCTTCCAGATTCGTTTGGCTGGCTGGATGCAAACTTGATCAAGATGCGCCAAAAGTAACACAGCCCCACCGTGAGTACAGCTGTGAATTCGATGACCTCGTTTAGAAAGACAGTCGGGCAGATAGTCCTCATGGGGTTCAACCGTAAATACAGACTTCGTTGAATGACAGAAGTTTTGGAGTGACTGCCTTGTTGCAGTAGCACTTTTTCTGTGCAGTCCCATGTTTCTGTTTTTTTATGGTTCGTAATTTGTCTACCGCCAATACTGAATACAGTATGTGTAGCACTGGAAATAAGTTATTAAGACTGACTCGTATAAGTGAAAAGGATGATATACCACTAATAAAGGCCGCCTGTATGCTAGCACATATTTGTGGTTGGCCAAACTTTACTTGGTATTGGAAAACACCAACAACCCACGAGCTGTGGCTACGAGTCTACACAGAATGATGGCTAACCATTAACTTCCAACCCCATGGAACAATGTAAACTTGGTGAAAGGGTGTAATCCATTCTGTGTGGAATCTCGAACACCATTTACTAACGTTTGAGTAGGGCTGGAAATAATCTTTAAGTGCTTTGCTTCCTAGAAAGTTGTTCAGTTACACAAGCATTGACACTGGAAAAAAGGTTTCATGCGAATTCCAAGCGACTGTACAATCGGCCAAATTGTTTGCCCGATTCGATCAGTAAATCTAGAGGATGAAGCTCACAAAAGATTCTACAAGTTCCAGGTCTTCGCACCTCTGGGGGCGCACCATGGAAAACCCGGACCATGAACCGGTTGGGGTTGCAAAAACACAGGTCACGGGGACGGCTTTACACTAAGGTCATTTCGCGGGAGATTTCGGCACACTACCCCTTTCAGATTTGAACGAAGAGCTTAAAACACGGAATGTTGTCATAAACAGACTGGTAACCAAAATAAGCTATATCCTTGCCACATCAATGGTCTTTTTTTAGATGCCTGGGAGTATATTCAATCCACAAGGGACATTATTCACGACTTACAGCAGCGTGTGGTCGAGGCAGAAGAGAATATCCAAAAGATTCGCAGTATCATGTCCACTTGGTCAAAAACTCCACTGTTCGAAAGAAAAGACGGGAAACGTGACGCGTTGCTCGGGCTGGATGACCGTGCTGATCGATGTCGAAAGCGGTATGAGGAAATCGAGGAAGCCGGAAAGCGTGTCGTCAGTCTGCTTGAGGTGAGCTTTGGGCTAAACGCCCGAGATGAACCCCGCAAAGTGTGTATCTAACACCAGGTCGAATTCATTTATCCTAAAGTTTTGAGGCCAGACTTTTGCCAATAGTACTATCCAGCGCATCGTCCCGACTCACAATTTCTCCACATTATTCTTCCGAGAGGCGGGTAAGTCATACTGCTAGGTTCTTTGTTGAAAATGCGTTTTTCACCTGTTTACTGAAAATATTTAAGACACCATTCAATTTAAATAACAGTTTGGCGAATAATCAAGACAATCTTGACCTGTAAAATCTCTACAACAGCAACTGTCCAGAGGCGCATTGCAGTGATCTCAGCATCCTTATAGCAATAGTGAGAATTTTTTTAAAAATAATCTGTCTTATTTTAATGGTTTCATGAAGTTAAAGCTAAATTAACTGAACATTCGATCAGTAAAAGGTTGTACAATTATTTTCGTCTTCCTCTGGGCCCTAGACCAATCGTAATCTGCTCAAGGCGGATGAAAACTCTAGCTCCTGGGACAGATATGTACTTTTCGTCGACGAGTTTGTTGAACAAGGCCTGGTTGAGGCGATCGAATGTGGCCTGAACTACTTGGTACTGGAAATGGAGGATCAGCCTACAGCCGCCGCTGTGTTCGAGGCCCGAATGGAATTACAGGTCAGATGTTCTTCTAACTTGATTCTGCTTTGTTTTCTCGATAACAGGTTGGGTCGCTTTCTCATGCATTAACTCAAGCGTCTCCCAAGGAAAGTTGAAGGCTTTTCATGTTTGAAGAGCGACAGAAAATACTATAGGAGAGTTGCATATATGTTCGCGTGATAAAACAGCACGTGAACTCGTAAAACCTTTTTATGGCGTCCAAAACCTGTAATGGCTTATTATAGGTGACTGTTTTTTTCCGGAAACCGACAATAACGTGCCTATTATTCACTTTGCTGTCGTTTAGTTCTGTCAAACTCGAAAAGGAATAGTGATAACCTTGTTGGTATTCCATAATATCATAAATAGACAATGGAGCATGCTTTGGCACTAAAAATCACCTAAGGTTGTACGACAAAGCAAAAATTACGATCAAAACATTTCTATCCATTACTTTTGTCCTGTATGGTTTCGAAGAGAATCGATAGCAAAATGGAACTTGTTCATTAGGCAGGAGTTGTCCTTGCTCGCCGTTCTATAAAAGGCTGTCATATTTCTCATACTCGTCCTCAGTAGACTAGCATATCAGAAATTTCAAAAGTTATAGTTATACGGCAGTGAAGAGCCTACGTTCAGCGCTGATGTGTCGTTGCTCACGCTGAATTCTCCCAGTATTTTAACCACAACGGGCTGAAAAGGTACGCAATTTATCCAAAGTGCGTACGGGACGGGTGTCTTCACAAGTACCGCCTTATTTGGGGTACCGCACTGTATGAAGCCTCCGGGCTCATGTCGCGAGCTTAACTGTCCATGATCAGATCAGAAGTCACTGAAAGGGTGAACTGATGGACAGAAACTGTTTGACACCTAACTTTTTATCATTTCCTAGGCCAATGACATTGTTTTCATCCCATCTCTCGAGTTCACCGCACCGGATGGACTTCAGCAGCTGATTGAAACTCTTCTTGAGGATATCTTCCAGCAGTCAGCCTATGTGTCACGGCTTGCCAGTCCTGTTGGGGATGACTACCGGGTGAGTCTGGATAATTGCTATCTTTTTCCGGTGAATTCAACTGGGAACAAGATTCCGGTTTTGGCATCTAAACACTTGGGCCTCAGATACACCCCCACTCAAATAAGCCTTGAGTTTCGGTAATTTTACACAGTTTTAGGCTATCGAGGTCAACACATATTACTCAGTGTTTTTTAAAACCCCTTTCACTTCCCTAGTTGTCTATTATACGTGCTCTCAGTTGATCTGATAATGGTCGAATAACGTTGTTTAGTAAATCAGCCCCACACTTCTGTACGTCCCAGATGACACCCCTGATAAAAAAATAGGCTGATGCGCCGGTGAACTCGAGAGAATTTGTGACTGAATTAAAATCGATGAACTGACCCACAATAATAATTCATGATAGCCCAGTCAGTTTGACTTGTGTTGTAAGTGTCCTTGTTGGACACACTGAAAAGTGTCTCCGCCTAGGGTCTTATGTTTTCAGAGGGGTCACATTTCCAGTTGTTAACATCACCAACAATAGTGAAAAATTAGAACGAAGCCTTGAATGCGATAGTCTAGCAGGTGTAGCGATTAGAAAATGAATTAAAAGTAGAAAAGTGAGATAAAATGAGACAGACAGAAGCTTTGCACTAATTTCGGTTACTTGATACGGATTTGATATGTTACTGCCTCCGCGGTTTGGTGATCGATGGCGGTAACTATGCTCAAGATTTTAAATGCATCATTTCAAGCCGCCTACTCTCCCCAAAATACTTTCATTTATTGAATCTTCTCCAAGATTAATCAATAAGATTTCTTTGACATGTGCAATGCTTAACTGAAAGAGTAAAACTGCACCTGTTTGTGGTGTTTCGTATTCTTAACTAGACCCTACTATATCTCTGTAATGTACTACTCATAAGGTTGCTGAAAATCCGTCGACAGCCCACGACCGGTTTCGCCCTTTTTGAGGCTCACCAGGTAGGCGCAGTCCTCTGGTTTCCGTCAACCTGATGTTCTACTTGAAACCAAATTGCACGAAATTAGCGAATATACACTCATTTGCAAACTAATTTGTTTTTTTCGAGAGACTCATCTGGAACCCATCTGAATCTCTCGTATATGATGTTCTCAAGCAACTGAATGTGCTACACCAGGCTGCCTCATGTTTCAGTCGCTACGATATTCGAAATATCGCGATACATGTATATCTTTGTAATGTACTACCCATGAGGTTGCTGAAAATCCGTCGACAGCCCACGACCGGTTTCGCCCTTTTTGGGGCTCATCAGGTAGGCGCAGTCCCTGGGTTTCCGTCAACCTTATGTTCTACGAATATACATGTATCGCGATATCTCTAATATCGTAGCGACTGAAACATGAGGTGGCCTGGTGTAGCACATTCAGTTGCCTGAGAACATCACAAACGAGCGATTCAGCTGGGTTCCAGGTGAGTCTCTCGAAAAAAAATTTGTTTGCAAATGAGTGTATATTCGCTAAACCCTGCTACTTCATCTGAATACTCAGGAGCAGCTTACTCGGTTGGATTCGTTCCATGTCTCTGGATAGGGATTCTGTCACAATGTAACGTGATTTGTCTAGGAGCCAATCTAGAAATCACCCTTTCTGTTTTGTTTCATATATATCCAAAGGGAAAAATGAACGAACACGATCAGTTACTCCAGATGAAGGAAACTATTCTCACACGGGTTCAGGATGCGACAAAGAAGGCGTTGGCTTATCAGTCAGGATTCGATCGCTACTCCTATCTGTGGATTGACGATCGTAATGAATGCATGCGACAATTCTTAACTTACGGCAGACTCCTAACGTTAGACGAATTGGACGCCTTGGAAGCAATCAGACCCACGGCAACTATTTCCACGGAGGAGGGTCAGCCCACTCCACAAGGGATTGTGCCAAAACCACCTACACTGGAACAGTTCAAAGAGCAAATTGACAATTTTGAAAGGGTATATAATGAGGTAAGTCTTTCGCCAAGTAACCAGTTCTAGTGTATCTTTGTTACTGTTGTTCCCATGGTCGCAATATCTAAACCTAACTAAGATGCTACAGTACGGGCTGTTTTGTTGTATGGCTGTGAGACTTGGGCTATTCCGGCACCGGAACTGAGACCTATTCAGGTGTTCGACAATCGTTGTCTCAGAATCATAGCTCGTGTGGGTTGGTGTCGGAGAATCCGTAGCGAGGCACGTAGAAAGCGCGCTTTCGGTTTTGCAACGGGTACTTCCACTGGAGAATGCGTTCAGCACCAGAAGCTGCGTTGGTTGGGACATGTGTCGCGTATGCCGAACCATCGTTTGCCGAACAGAGTGCTGTTTTCCATGCCCAACTCAGAGTGGCGTAAGCAGAGAGGTGGTTACCCCTTGAATTGGCGGAGGAGTATAAAAGAGATCAAGAAACGCTTGGGTGCTGTCGGTGCTACTTGCCTTCCAGGATGGAGACCGCGTGATCCTCACAGTGCCTGGTTGGAGACACTACAAGATATGGCTGCCAAGCGATGTTAGTGGCGTTATGGTTGACAATTTCTACCCAGATCGTCCGAGTGAATGCCTGGAGGTATAGGCACCTCGGAATGATTGTGGTAAGCTAGTACTAAGTCCATTCCCCCCGTCCACCTTTACTCTTTTCTTTACAATAAGGCTTTGAAATAAATCATGGTTGTACGGCAGTGAAGCATCGGTGATTTGAGTCGAAAATAAATCTGTCTCTAAATATGTGTTTTAGTACGAACCATATATACTCCGCCGCACACCGAACTTATTCTTAATTCCTTCTTTTTCGAGACGCCCAATGCAAAGAGGAGAAGAAAGGGTCGGAATTTCGCGTACATCCCGATTGCTACCAGAGTGCCAAAGTGTGTAAAGTACTTGTTCAAAAGAGAATTCCTAACTAAACTTAGGAAAGAACAACTTTAGCCTATTCCCGCCCTTTTAGAGTGCAACATTCCTCTTTTATGATAAAGCTGTATAGGAAAACCAATTCCGGTGATCTAAATTTCCTTCTAAGCGGCCATCCTCTCACTGGCGAATTCTCCACTAGGGCAGAAAGAATGAGTGCTCATAGCGAAATTAAATCATCGAACAAGTGTTTGACGCTTTTTTTTGCGACCTTGACCATAGCTTGACCACAAGTACAAGGGCGCATTTAAAAAAGATCTGTACATCATACGATAAGTTGTAATGCGTTTTGCATGATGACCTGGTGACTTCGCCGCTGCGACACAAAAATGGCTTGTTCTGCTCTGAATCCAAAGAAAGGGAACGATACAGGTTTAAAATTTGGTGTGAACAACGGGCATGTTCACGCAATGCACTTTAGCCAAACTATTGTGTGTGATCTATTTCTTTTTTACCTGACCTAAACCTTGTGTTATCCAATAATGACTATTTTGAATTCAAGAAAAGCTAGAAACGATTAGTTGTAATGTCGTGAGGTTATCGGGGACCCGTCATCATTTGTCATCAGAAAGCAGCCACAAATTAACTGAATGAGTACTGAACGTATATTGAGTTTATTCAGCCAGACGAGCAACATAATGAGGTAAGAATCCTTAGGGATATCCTCCCACCATTCTTCTTATAAGCAATCAATTAATTGAGCTTTTAATCGGTTGACATGTAATATGCACCGAAACCATGGTTCGTCAATCAAATCCTCCAGAGCAGCGTATCTGCGGACAGTACAAATCGTTTTTTCAACCCCAACCGACTCTTGTGCATGTAAAAATCCAACAGTGATTCAGTCTATTGAGATCAGTTCGGCTAACAGCTCACAGACGGGAAAGTACTGAATACTTGAACTACCACTGTCACCATTTTCCCTAGTAAACGTGACGGATGACTTTTCTGACGTATTTCACGTTCTTGTCGCCAGTAGAAACCCATTTTGATTGGTTCACAGCATACCTTGCAAATTTTTCATCCAATCCATTCAGACCGAACAGCTGAGTTGCACAACGAGGTTCGATTCCTGGTTCCGCGTTGATGCGCGCAAATTCAAACAAACGCTATGCAACCTAATCAAGCGTTGGAGTTTGATGTTTAAGCAGCATCTAATTGACCATGTGACAACGAGTTTGGAAGATCTTAACAAATTTATTAACGTAAGTCGTAGATGAAAAACCTCTGTGTTTGTCTGATTTAAACATTCACTCAACACCGTAACTTTTTTAGGATGGAAGACATACTCGAACACACTGAAAAAGTGCGATTGAGGCGAATAAGCAAGTCGTAGATGAAAAACCTCTGTGTTTGTCCGATTTAAACATTCACTCAGCACCGTAACTTCTTTAGGATGGAAGACATACTCGAACATACCACAAAAGTGCGATTGAGACGAATAAGCCTCTCTTCATTCAAGGCGTATTGTGCGTATCAAAAGCCGGTATCAGTCACATCAGAGGAATTAGGTTCACAGTCAATATTTTTCAACTTCCCTTCTCTTCCCAGTTAATTACCATTAAATTGAGCACTCAAAAATTGCAAATCTTGTCGGTGATTCTTTACTTCACGGAGGACATGTGAACCACTCAAGAGGCAAACATTGTTATTGTCATCAGCGCACTTGCGAAAATTAAAGGCATTATTCTAGCATCATAGTGTTTAAGGCTGGGTGGTTCGCCGATTTATGCGTTTAGTAAAAGACGGTAAGCCATCTAATGTTAAGCAAAACTCTATTTTCCCGTTCATAGCCACTTTTGTGAAGAAGTTTAGAACCAGTCCATAATCCTCAGGGGCACCTAGAGTTTGCACCATTGAAGACCCTTCGAAAGCCTGTTCTTGAATCGCTTTTAGATAGGAATCATACTATTCACTCACTCTATGAAAGGATTTTCTGTATGGATTTACGTGATGCAAAGTATTCAGTAGCTTATTTCGGCTTGACTTTTTTCCTAGGAAACTAGCAAGGTTTTGAGCATTCAGCTTCAAGAAGGGGACTATGATAACCTGGTCCTCGTCATGGAACATTTGGGTAACGTCAAAGAACGCCAACAGGCTACAGATGAGATGTTTGAACCGTTGAAGCAGACCATAGAACTGCTAAAAACGTACAACCAAGAAATGCCAGATGAAGTGCATCAACTGCTGGAAGTAAGTAACTAAATTCTACATGACATGTGACGTACATGGGAGTCAGCAACCACGAGATAGTGATTGACATTAACTAAACAAATCATTATTATTGCCCAAGAGAACTTTTTTAGGGGCCATAGGACGCTGGCTTTAAATGATAAAAGACGAAACCACTTTCTCTTTCTTACTTTTACGGAGTGCCTAAACACTATACGCCTTTTAGTCGGATTATAAGACCTGATAACAATATTGTGGCCGCATGCGGTTGCTCTTAGGTTACACGTCCTGTCTGGCGCTGCTCTTGACGGAAGCAGTATTGTAGTCAGTTGAAATTAATAGAACGGTATTCTCTATCTGACCGGATCAAACAATTAAGGGCACCGACCTTCTGCTTCTGGACGTTGGTTCAGTTCCGTGGAGGGCTCAAGGGGTACTCAAAAGGCGAGGAATTCGACCTCATGTCTGGGCATCTTGGCGACCATACCTGCTCCCTCAAAAGTGTAACGCTTGCTTGTCTTTTTCTTTTTTCTTGAAAAGTGGATTGTAATTGATTTAATAAAAGTAGTTCTTAGCAAAATTTCAAATTCAAATTCGTAATAAAGTCCAAGGTGGGTTTGGCAACAGCGAAGAATCAACCCCAGATTTTATGTAAAAAGCGTCGTCAGCTGATTCTCCTCTCCGGTTTCTTGCTCCAAAAAAAAAACTTAAAACAACTTG
>NW_008751821.1:1025708-1104109 GCF_000715545.1 Opisthorchis viverrini | reverse complement strand
TGTGAAATACATGGGAGTCAACAACCACGGGATAGTGATTGACATTAACTAAACATATCATTATTATTGTCCAAGAGAACTATTTCAGGGGCCATAGGGCGCTGGCTCTAAATGATAAAAGACGAAACCACTTTCTCTTTCTTACTTTTACGGAGTGCCTAAACACTATACGCCTTTTAGTCGGATTATAAGACCTGATAACAATATTGTGGCCGCATGCGGTTGCTCTTAGGTTACACGTCCTGTCTGGCGCTGCTCTTGACGGAAGCAGTATTGTAGTCAGTTAAAATTAATAGAACGGTATTCTGTATCTGACCGGATCAAACAATTAAGGGCACCGACCTTCTGCTTCTGGACGTTGGTTCAGTTCCGTGGAGGGCTCAAAGGGTGCACAAAAGGCGGGGAATTCGACCTCATGTATGGGCATCTTGGTGACCATACTCTGCTCCCTCAAAAGTGTAACGCTTGTTTGTCTTTTTCTTTTTTCTTGAAAAGTGGATTGTAATTGATTTAATAAAAGTAGTTCTTAGCAAAATTTCAAATTCAAATTCGTAATAAAGTCCAAGGTGGGTTTGGCAACAGCGAAGAATCAACCCCAGATTTTATGTAAAAAGCGTCGTCAGCTGATTCTCCTCTCCGGTTTCCTGCTCCGAAAAAAAACTTAAAAGAACTTGTTGACAATCAAATCATTAAGACCAAGTGTGTGGTTTGTCTCCCAAAATGAGCATGTGGTGAATTTCTAATCACTTAGATTATCCGGCCGATTGTTCAGCGATCTGAGTTCGGCTGCTGTGAGCTTTTTCCGGCCTATTTTTCCCAACAAATGTGAACTAAATGTGACTTTTTTAGTCTACGTAAAGTGGTTCAGCTTAGCCGTTGGTCATTTATGTGTGTTCATCTAACCACCATCGTGAATCGGTTTTGTTGCAGTACAGAGGATAGCGATTTTCACCTAGTCATCAGGATAGGCTTGTCATCACTACGTAATATACCAGAAAAGGCAGGTCGTTTAACGCGACATGAATTCGCCAAACATATATGTAAGAATCGGATGTACCTTTATCCTTATCTTCATAGGAATTACCAGAACGGTGGAACAATACTAAAAAGCAGGCTGTGTTGATGAAGCAAACGGTTGCACCACTCCAGAATAATGAAGTTGCAAATATACGAAGAAAATGTGCCACGTTCGATGTGAATCAGTGCAATTTCCGGGAGCAGTTCCGTAAGATGGCCGCCTTCTATTTTGCCTGCAAGGAACCCTATAATATTATCGATCAGGTAAGTGAATTCATCTCAGAACGATCTGGCAGCTCCAGGTGCATTAAGTGCAATACGCCCACTATCTCAGTAAGATCCCTGATTTAAACTTTACTAGGTATTCCTTGAGTTGTATCCGAATGATCGCACAGTCTTTGATGAAGCAGAAACTTGGCCTGACAGATCCACACCCGCTTTCGAAGTCCACTCAATAAAGTGAGGGCTCTTTTTTAGTTTAACCTCCTTCCATGGAGCTACTAAAGCGCCTGTCGCTCCTCACACACCGACATTAACGCGCACACTGATAATTTACCATCTGAAGGCCGTAAAGAGAATTTAGAGTAGAGATTTGCAAAATTAAGAAGTAAATTATAAGTTTTCGACTCTACCTGTTTTGAATGTCATCGTGGGAAAATCCCATTTTTCTTCAAAACCACTGCACTTGCGAAAATTAGAGGCATTATTCTAGCATCATAGTGTTTAAGGCTGGGTGGTTCGCCGATTTATGCGTTTAGTAAAAGACGGTAAGCCATCTAATGTTAAGCAAAACTCTATTTTCCCGTTCATAGCCACTTTTGTGAAGAAGTTTAGAACCAGTCCATAATCCTCAGGGGCACCTAGAGTTTGCACCATTGAAGACCCTTCGAAAGCCTGTTCTTGAATCGCTTTTAGATAGGAATCATACTATTCACTCACTCTATGAAAGGATTTTCTGTATGGATTTACGTGATGCAAAGTATTCAGTAGCTTATTTCGGCTTGACTTTTTTCCTAGGAAACTAGCAAGGTTTTGAGCATTCAGCTTCAAGAAGGGGACTATGATAACCTGGTCCTCGTCATGGAACATTTGGGTAACGTCAAAGAACGCCAACAGGCTACAGATGAGATGTTTGAACCGTTGAAGCAGACCATAGAACTGCTAAAAACGTACAACCAGGAAATGCCAGATGAAGTGCATCAACTGCTGGAAGTAAGTAACTAAATTCTACATGACATGTGAAATACATGGGAGTCAACAACCACGGGATAGTGATTGACATTAACTAAACATATCATTATTATTGTCCAAGAGAACTATTTCAGGGGCCATAGGGCGCTGGCTCTAAATGATAAAAGACGAAACCACTTTCTCTTTCTTACTTTTACGGAGTGCCTAAACACTATACGCCCTTTATTCAGATTATAAGACCTGATAACAATATTGTGGCCGCATGCGGTTGCTCTTAGGTTACACGTCCTGTCTGGCGCTGCTCTTGACGGAAGCAGTATTGTAGTCAGTTGAAATTAATAGAACGGTATTCTCTATCTGACCGGATCAAACAATTAAGGGCACCGACCTTCTGCTTCTGGACGTTGGTTCAGTTCCGTGGAGGGCTCAAGGGGTACTCAAAAGGCGAGGAATTCGACCTCATGTCTGGGCATCTTGGCGACCATACCTGCTCCCTCAAAAGTGTAACGCTTGCTTGTCTTTTTCTTTTTTCTTGAAAAGTGGATTGTAATTGATTTAATAAAAGTAGTTCTTAGCAAAATTTCAAATTCAAATTCGTAATAAAGTCCAAGGTGGGTTTGGCAACAGCGAAGAATCAACCCCAGATTTTATGTAAAAAGCGTCGTCAGCTGATTCTCCTCTCCGGTTTCTTGCTCCAAAAAAAAAACTTAAAACAACTTGCTGACAATCAAGTCATTAAAACCAAGTGTGTGGTTTGTCTCCCAAATGAGCATGTGGTGAATTTCAAATCACTTAGATTATCCGGCCGATTGTTCATCGATCTGAGTTCGGCTAATGTGAGCTTTTTCCGGACTATTTTTCCCAACAAATGTGAACTAAATGTGACTTTTTTAGTCTACGTAAAGTGGTTCAGCTTAGCCGTTGGTCATTTATGTGTGTTCATCTAACCACCATCGTGAATCGGTTTTGTTGCAGTACAGAGGATAGCGATTTTCACCTAGTCATCAGGATAGGCTTGTCATCACTACGTAATATACCAGAAAAGGCAGGTCGTTTAACGCGACATGAATTCGCCAAACATATATGTAAGAATCGGATGTACCTTTATCCTTATCTTCATAGGAATTACCAGAACGGTGGAACAATACTAAAAAGCAGGCTGTGTTGATGAAGCAAACGGTTGCACCACTCCAGAATAATGAAGTTGCAAATATACGAAGAAAATGTGCCACGTTCGATGTGAATCAGTGCAATTTCCGGGAGCAGTTCCGTAAGATGGCCGCCTTTTATTTTGCCTGCAAGGAACCCTATAATATTATCGATCAGGTAAGTGAATTCATCTCAGAACGATCTGGCAACTCCAGGTACATTAAGTGCAATACGCCCACTATCTCAGTAAGATCCCTGATTTAAACTTTACTAGGTATTCCTTGAGTTGTATCCGAATGATCGCACAGTCTTTGATGAAGCAGAAACTTGGCCTGACAGATCCACATCCGCTTTCGAAGTCCACTCAATAAAGTGAGGGCTCTTTTTTAGTTTAACCTCCTTCCATGGAGCTACTAAGGCGCCTGTCGCTCCTCGCACACCAACATTAACGCGCACACTGATAATTCACCATCTGAAGGCCGTGAAGAGAAGTTAGAGTAGATATTTGCAAAATCAAGAAGTAAATTATAAGTTTTCGACTCTACCTGTTTCGAATGTCATCGTGGGAAAATCCCTTTTTTCTTCAAAACCACTTGCATGATTTCAAACCTACATGTGTCTAACGCATAGCAACGCAGCGAAGTAATTGTGGACGTGATTCTCATCAGTGCATTCAGATATTGATTATAATCAGAAAGCCAGTATGGTCCTGTTCCATTTACCACGTGTCTGAAAGGGCAAACTGTGGTACAATAAACTTCCGTCTAATACTCCGTCACATTTCTAAGCTTCAAGTCATCAATTTGCATGAGACACGTTGTGTTCGCCTGTTCTTCACCATTCGACTATGATGTGCAAGGTCTACGATGTCCAGAATGCAGAAAAACAAAGGATGTGCAAAATCAGAAACCAAGGTATATGAATAGTGATTCTATAAAATGGTAAACGAACTATTCCATGGTCTTCGTATCCTCAGGTCCCTATCGTAAATTCTCAAATTCCTCCCCTCCACTACTCTTAAAATGGTACACAAATATGCGACTCAGCCATCAGCAGTCAGCTCATTGCGGATGATTCTTGAACGCAGAGGATGTAGTTCTATAGCTGTCTTGTTATGGAGAGAAAGCCTGAAGCGACTGACCATATGTCGAAGTACCAAACAGAAAAATTCCAAACGGTTGCCCATAACGCACCTCAAGCTGAAGGTGTATCCAACACCACGCGAACCATCAGAAAATACTTGAATGTAAGTCGACTTTCAAAAGCTGACAGGCAATGTAATTTGGCCGGTGTTTAAACCAGACCAAAGTAGTTGAAGCCCAGAAGTCACTCTAAGCTACCAATTTCATGAGTGACATCAGATATGGTGTTTGTTTGACTAGCGCATCCGCTGCGGGAGGACCTGTAACGTGATAGCAAAACCCGTGCTACTTATTTGAGTGGAAGTAGTTTGATAGTTGTTGGAGCACCAACAGCAAGTCAGCGAAGCCCGTGGTGGTTGTTGCAGGTAGTGCATGAAAGTCTCATTATTTTTCTCACGGGACTTGTTCAAAGAAAGACTTGAGGGACTTTCACATGTACAATCCCTTTCGCTGATTAACAGTTTGGAGGTCAATGAGTGGGGAGCTCTAATTCCAAGTAAGTGAACGTAGACTATCTTTTATGCTAACTACGTAATCTGTCCAATGGAACAATATGGACAGTAAACCTGACGGAGTGTTTCTCATAAGAACCAAGTCACCTCCAAGTCATACACTACTAGCCGACTACCCACTTAAAAAGTGTAGTAGAAACAGCTCCTTCAATACCTACCGACGTGTATCACTCCAGCAATCTTGGCACTTGACCACAACTACACACTGCTTGAAGATTAGTAGACATCAACCAGTATCAAATGCCACTTAAGGTTTGCATACGCACACACACACACCTAAACCACTGTTTTTTCCATCGCTGTTTGGCGTCGTCTCCTGTAAGACGGACTGAAGTTTGGGTGATCATTTTAACCTACTTGTCATGTTCACGTCTCCTTAGATTTGGAATTACTGGAATAGGTACAAGATTTTTTGAGGTTTTCTCCCGAAGCAGATTAACTGACACCAGCAGTACCCAGGGTTCAATCCATCTCGATTGCTACCAAATCTGGAGTTCTTTGAATACAAATATATTACAGTCACACTTCTGAATATCTGACACACGCATTGCCCAGCACAATAAAGGGTTAACTACATTCTATGACCGTTTCTCATGCCGTTGTTGGTAGTGTACTGAGCTATCAACAGGACATGTCACAGAATTCAGTTTCCGTGTTCAAGAGCTTATTTCATATCAGTTCCTGATCACTGTGGACAGTGTCTAGCAATTCATACGCAAAAAGTGGTAAAGTACAACTTGCTTACTAAATTGTACTAAGTTCGGTTTGCGGCCCACTGACCCGGGACCGCTAACAAAGCGATCGACTTTCTGATAACGTATGTAATAATTTTGTAACTTTTGCTGGAATTTCACCGTAGCTTGTTTTGTATGTGACACCTTTCATAACATGATTCTTTCTATACTATTGAGTTTCCACACACAGACGATTTCCGTCTCATATATGTTTTTTCCAGTATAATCAATCTGTAAGCCTACTAGAGCGTCAGAAGGAAGAAATACTAACCTCGGCCGCCTTGTTCGAAGTCAACGTTCCAGAGTACAAACAAGTAAAACAATGCCGAAAGGAGCTGAGACAGCTAAAAGATCTGTGGGATAATATATACCTGATGGGAAACTCAATCGACCACTGGATCTTGTCACCTTGGCGTAAAATAAACGTTGATCAAATGGATTTGGAATTTAAACGTTTCGCCAAAGAATTGCGCACATTTGACAAAGAGGTACGAGCATGGGATGCATACTTGGGAATCGAGAATCGAGTGAAAAACATGCTTGCATCATTGCGAGCTGTGAGTGACCTGCAAAATCCTGCGATTCGTGACCGTCACTGGAGACAGTTGATGGCAGCCACTGGAGTGAAATTCACCATGAGCGAGGATACAACTCTGCAAGACTTGCTCAGTTTAAAACTGCATCAGTATGAGGAAGAAGTGCGTAATCTGGTTGACAAAGCAGTGAAGGAGATGAGCATGGAAAAGGTGCTCAAAGAGCTAGAAAGCACTTGGAAGCAAATGGAATTCGAGGCCGAAACCCATCCTCGGCGTGCCATCACTATGATCAAAGCTCGTGAAGAGCTAATCGAAACGTTGGAAGAAAACCAGGTTCAACTGCAGAATATGCTCACCTCCAAATATGTGGCACACTTTCTGGAAGAAGTCACGTCTTGGCAAAAAAAACTATCCACTGCAGACCAAGTCACCACTGTGGCACTAGAAGTTCAGCGAACTTGGTTTTATTTGGAATCAATTTTCATTGGATCAGAAGATATTCGCAAACAGCTCCCTGAAGATTCAGCTCGTTTTGATGGAATAGACAAAGATTTTATCGAATTACTCCAGGAGATGACGGAAGATCTTAATGTAATTCGATCAACCAGTAAACCTCGTTTGTACGAACGACTGGAATTGATTCAGAAGGATTTGGTTTTGTGCGAAAAAGCACTAGCTGCCTATTTGGAGACCAAACGCTTGGCCTTTCCCAGGTTTTACTTTGTTTCTCCAACTGACCTATTGGACATTCTGTCAAATGGAAATATGCCAGAGCAAGTGACAAAACATTTGACCAAACTGTTTGATAGTATGGCTTCGTTGGATTTTAAAAAGAAAGCGGACGGCAAGTCAAACACCAAGATAGCTCTAAAGATGACAGCAAAGGATGGTGAACAGGTAACCCTGTCAAAAGAAACTGATTTGGACGGGCAGGTTGAAGTGTGGTTAAATAGGCTGTTAGGTGAAATGCGTGCCACGGTTCGACATTACTTGGCTGATGCAGTGGCAACGTACGAGGAGAAAGCCCGTGATCAATGGCTGTTCGAGTATCCTGCCCAAGTCGCGTTGGCAGGTTCACAAATCGGATGGACTGCTGAGGTCAGTATCAACTTTAGCCGACTGGAGGAGGGCTTTGAGAACGCGCTAAAGGAGTACAATAAGAAACAAATTCATCAGTTGAACAGTTTGATTGCATTGTTAATAGGAGAACTGAACGCACAGGACCGTCAAAAAGTTATGACGATCTGTACAATTGATGTACATAACCGTGATGTGGTAGCAAAAATGATTGCTCAGAAAGTGGAAAACGCCCAATCTTTTACTTGGATCAGCCAGTTACGTCATCGGTGGGATGACAAACAAAAAGATTGTTTTGTGAATATTTGTGATGCTCAATTCCGGTACGCACATGAATATTTGGGAAATACACCACGATTGGTGATCACACCCTTGACTGATCGATGTTACATCACTCTGACCCAATCACTTCATCTAACTATGAGCGGAGCACCTGCTGGTCCAGCGGGTACGGGTAAAACGGAAACGACCAAAGACTTGGGCCGAGCGCTGGGCATCATGGTCTACGTCTTCAACTGTTCGGAACAAATGGATTATAAATCTATAGGAAATATCTACAAGGGTTTGGCGCAGTCCGGTGCATGGGGCTGCTTTGATGAATTCAATCGAATCTCTGTTGAAGTATTGTCTGTTGTCGCAGTACAGGTCAAGACCATTCAAGACGCTATTCGGGACAAAAAGCAACGTTTTAATTTCCTCGGAGACGAAATCAGCCTAGATCCTGTGGTTGGATTATTCATTACAATGAATCCAGGCTATGCTGGCAGAGCTGAACTACCCGAAAATTTGAAGGCTCTCTTCCGACCTTGTGCCATGGTAGTGCCTGATTTTGAACTCATATGTGAAATCATGCTCGTTGCTGAAGGTTTTATGAACGCACGCCTTTTAGCCCGAAAATTCCTCACTCTCTATAACCTGTGTAAAGAGCTCCTGTCACGTCAAGACCATTATGATTGGGGACTACGTGCAATCAAATCCGTCCTGGTTGTGGCCGGTGCTCTCAAACGTGGTGATCCAGGACGCGCTGAAGATCAGGTGCTGATGCGTGCTCTTCGAGATTTCAACATCCCAAAAATTGTCACTGACGATTTGCCGGTATTTATGGGGCTAATTGGTGACCTCTTCCCAGCGTTGGACGTACCTCGCAAACGTGACTTGGAATTCGAAAAATACGTTCGACAAGCAGCCTTGGATTTACAACTGCAGCCGGAGGACAATTTTATCCTAAAAGCCGTACAACTTCAGGAGCTGTTTGCGGTTAGACACTCAGTTTTTGTACTGGGTAATGCTGGAACGGGAAAATCTATGGTTTGGCGGACACTGAATCGAACGTATCAGAATTTGAAGAAAAAGCCAGTCGCTATAGACTTAGATCCAAAAGCCGTGACTAACGATGAATTGTTCGGTGTCATTCACCCGGCCACGCGCGAATGGAAAGATGGTTTGTTCTCTGTGGTGATGCGTGACCTGGCCAATCTGACGCATGACGGCCCAAAGTGGATCGTCTTGGATGGTGATATTGATCCAATGTGGATCGAATCATTGAATACCGTCATGGACGACAACAAAGTACTCACACTGGCAAGTAATGAACGCATCCCGCTGACAAGTACAATGCGCTTGCTGTTTGAGATCAGTCATCTGAAAACTGCAACACCAGCTACAGTTTCCCGAGCTGGCATCCTCTATGTCAATCCTCAGGTAAATTTTTCATAGTGTTATGGTTTTTGATGCCTCTATTACGTTCACAGCTCAGTTTTCGGTTAGCGAATTCATCTCGCTGTCTTGCTAAAGCGATTACTCTGAACATGCTTAATGGTGCTCTTGATCACATCCCTCTTAACACAATTCAGCTGAAGGGGTTCACTTTATCACAAGTCCTATTCAAATTAAGCTGTGCTTTGGTGTGCGCATAGGCGCTTGTGTTCACACAAAATTTGTGAAGATCAAAGCAAATTGAGTGGTCTCGACTCGACTGCCAACTTACTGAAGTTTGAGTTCATCAAAAGTGAATATTCTGATATCCTTTCCGAAACCATGGCTCATGGTTACTACACTTAAAACTCCAACATTATTAGCCTAGTTCTTCACCTATTGTTGTTACAAGTCAACTTCGGGCCTACAACCTGGTGAGAATAATCGCTCGGAAAAGTAGTGATTGTCTAGCCAGTTGATAGACGCCATCTGACTGATTTGCCGTTCCAGTCCCTATAAAGTGTAAAGTAGCTGGCTACATGTCACCAAGGCGCCACGGATTACCAGGATCCCTTCCATCTTATTCCCTTCAAGCAAACCCGAACCTACGTAGCTAGAAACAATGTGAATTCATCGGAATCTCTGTTGAGTGTCAAGCTGAATACGAGGCACGGAGATCTGCTGATTTTGAAGGAGAGGCTACATGTTTGTCATTTACAAATTTTATCACGGAATAAAATTGAAAGAAAAAAGATGCATCTTTTCGAGGCTTTTTTACGTCACCTGATCAACATTTTTCACATCGTACTTGTAGAAATCCCATTCTGCTGGTAGAGGAAATCTGATGCTTTGTCATTTTGCCCCACAGGGAACCTGTATTGTTAGCATCCAGTAGGCTGTTCAGTAGCTCAGTACTCTAAGATTATACGGCTACTAGTTAGACATGCGAATATCTTTTTGTTTCTGGAAGCTAAAAGCAAACCCAACCTTGAAAACCTATTGACTGACAAAAGCAAATTGGCAATGCGACTCCCTGGATTCACTTTCCTACTATCTTCCCTATAACGTACTTGTACTGGTGAAAGCGTTACCCAGGTGTTGGCAGCTAATTGAGAAATGAGGGCTTAGGGTATCTGGCAAGGTCATGTGCATTCAGTGTCACATTTTCGGACTAGCACGATTTCCGTAAACCAAGCCTAAGTGATCCTGGAAAATAGACGGGACTTTGAAGAATGAAAGAGGACTTGGAAATCTGCAATGCCCCGTCAGCTCGTTTTCAGTTTCAGCGAAGTTACTCTTGTGCACAAATTATCACTACTACAATTATCGTAGTCATCGGCAATCATAGCTAAGCTCGCTTGTTTCACTTCTGTGCGACTATCGTCAGTGCTAGAATGAATCGAATCCACGAATGTCGCGTATTACCGATGCCCATGTTCGGCTAGATGAGTTCAGACGTACGCATAATCCCTAGTCACGTATGTGTCCAGTAATGAACAGCGTAATCGGAACAAGATGTAAGGTTGAGAAAAACTCCAGAACCCTCACCTGCCTGATGAGCCACACGAAGAGCAACTGAAGAGCTTTCAGAAACCTTATGAGCAGTGTAATTCGCCAAGAAAAGGAACCCTAACCTGAACCCCAAACAATCGACCCCAGATTTGCTGATGACGAGCCATAATTTTGACTGGTCATAACTTCCTTCACCTTGATGCAACTGTTGCTGTCTTGTGATAACTACGGTGCAGTGACATAAGAATCTGTTCAAAAGGTGAAAAATGACCTCCACTTCCATCATTTCTTTCAGGATCTTGGTACAACGCCTTTCATTTCCAGTTGGGTCGCTAGGCGTGAAGTCCAATCCGAACAGGCAAATCTGACCATCCTTTTTGACAAATATGTCGGTCCGAGTCTGGAGGCGCTGCGTTCGCGATTCAAGAAAATCACTCCGATACCTGATATTGCTCATGTCCAGATGCTGTGCTACCTCCTAGACTGTCATCTGACACCACGCAACACACCACCAGACTGTCCTAAGGAGTGGTATGAGTTGTATTTTGTGTTTTGCTCCGTTTGGGCATTTGGCGGAGCCCTGTTTCAAGATCAGCTGGTGGATCACCGAAATGAGTTCAGCAAATGGTGGTGCACAGAGTTCAAAGTAATCAAGTTCCCCAGCGGCGGAACAGTATTCGACTATTACGTTGATCCAGAGACAAAACGGTTCGAACCATGGACAAAAAAGCTACCGAAATTCCAACTGGATCCAGAAATACCTCTACAAGTTAGTTGCTCAGTACACAGCTTCAGTCTCACGCATAATGTCTGATCTCGTTTTGATGTGTTCTCTGAATAATCTTTTACATGCTTTTTTGCCTCACCTACTAACCAAGTATCGGGAGCAGTTGAAAGTACTAGCACAAGTATATCGACTAGTAGGATCACCGGTTACAACTTGAGGACCAGTACAAATGAAACGTTCCGTCTATATCCTGAAAATTATATGCTACATGTTTTGGTTCCTGATTAAAGTTAGTAATCCAGATTAACCTCTGACCATGTGGTTGGGACCAGAACAATTATTTGCGCCAGGCGGGCGCAAGCTTCCAAAAAGCGGTTAGTGAAGTTCCCCTGTCAAAATGGGATCCCAAAAATCAGTCTGTGATGAAACTGGAGTGAACATGAAATACAGTATTAAAGTCAATCGAGCCGTTTGATCCAACATATTATAAATTGATGCGCTTCCTATGGTAACTCTTCAGTTAGACGATTGGTGTTCATCCAAACTATTTTATTTCACAATTTTGATGATAGCTGCTTGTCAAATACGGTTCTCTGGATTGTGCATCATGTGTCCACTAAAATGCGTCCAACCAGCATTTGTTAAGAATCACAGGCACAGGACACAAACAAAACCATCACAAAGAACCTATAACTCAGTACCCATCCGGGAGACATTGGATGAGCTTGGCGTCTTTTTACACAGCGTTTCGTATTAACATTCGAAGCAAAGCAATCAATGTGTTTCTGATGAGGAACACATGAACTGTATGTGCATGGTAAAACTTTCAGATCATCCCCTGATGTCTCTGAATCAAATTTTTCCGCAGCGTATTCTGAAACAAAGAACACAAAGCACGCTCAGTCTGTTCACAAAGCCACTGGCAATTCCGGAACATACACAGAGACTCGCTCATCGCCTGTCATACTCCAGTAAAGGTCCTCTTATTTGATCTAGGCCCTCAATTCGGTGACCTTGAGTAATATTGGAAACCCCGTAAAATTATCCGCATACCAACATCCAGTATAATTTTCTCTCCGTTTACCCGTCAGAAACAGACATCAAACGACCGAAGTAGTCGGTCACTTTTCGATTAACTAGTCTTCAAGGGAATCATCCCTGCTTATCGAAACATCAGATTACCTACTTTGCTCTTAGTCATTGTTTTTGTTCAGAACACCTTCTAAGGATTAACACAAAAATAGCATCCGACTTTTCCAAATCATTATACGGTTCAGAAAGCTGTGCTGCCTTATGCCTACCATATGACCACGTGACATCAATAGCCAACGCGAACGTTGTCTTGAGTTTTAAGTTAGACGCGCTGCGTTTGAACACACGGTACACAATAAACAGAAGAAATCCCTTAGCCTGTTGGTAGGAAGCTCGCTTAACGCAAGTACACACTAATCCCCTTCTTTCGAGCCTCTCGACTTTTGTTGTTTTCCCCAGGCTACTTTGGTACCCACTAGTGAGACAGTACGCATACGCTATTTCCTTGAACACTTACTGGACCAACGACGTCCGGTCATGCTGGCTGGTAACGCAGGAACAGGAAAAACAGTCTTGGTACAAAACACGCTTTCGGGTTTCACTGAAGACGTCATGATAGCGAACGTCCCGTTCAATTTCTACACTACCAGCGAAATGCTTCAGAGGGTGCTTGAAAAACCACTTGAAAAGAAAGCTGGCCGAAACTATGGTCCACCGGGAAGCAAACGGCTCATCTATTTCATTGACGACTTGAATATGCCTGAGGTTGACAAGTACTTTACCGTGCAGCCACACTGTCTGATACGACAGCACATTGATCATTCACATTGGTATGATCGAGAAAAGTTGACCTTGAAAGAGATACACAACACGCAGTACGTTGCCTGCATGAACCCAACAGCTGGTAGCTTCACTATCGATTCTCGGCTACAGGTGAGATATTTCACACTAAGCTCGTTCACTTCCACAGTTTAACAATTCTGACCAAAAACCATAGCTGTTTTTGCTGCACTCATCACATTTTTAGTAGAATTCAAAGTTTTACTTAAAGTTTTACTTGGTCCATCGATGACCAGTCCCGTGACAGGTAAACACATGGAACATGGAACACGAAAAACCATCACATCCACTGTTTTGTAATGCGCTACTCATAAGGTTGCTGAGAACTCCTCGACGGCCCACGACCGGTTTCACCCTTCTTGGGGCTCATCAGGTAGGTGCAGTCCTCGAGTTTCCGTCAACCTTATGTTCTACTTGAAACCAAATTGCACGAAATCAGCGAAATACCCTCATTGGTAAACTCATTTGCATCAATCCACTCTTTTTCGGTGATTGCTTCCATTCTCATCAACACTCACATTTTCAGTATGCACGGCTCAACGCAGCCGTTCATTGGATTTGTTATCAGTTGTCGATTGATGTGCTAAAGTAGTGTCAAACTCCGTAATGCACTAATCATAAGGTTGCTGAAAATTCGTCGACCGGTTTCGCCTTTCTTGGGACTACATGTATCGCGATATCTCGAATATCGTGGCGACTGAAACATGAGGCGGCCTGGTGCAGCACATTCAGTTGCCTGGGAACATCACAAATGAGAAATTCAGCTGGGTTCCAGGTGAGTCTCTCGTAAAACCAACTTGGTTCGCAAATGAGCGTGTTTCGCTAGTGTCAAACTTCATTAGGGCGTTAATATTCCCTGCGCTCCACTTGACCAAGACGACGTTCAAGGATCCATCTACGGTGGTGCTCCATGGTTATAAACGCCCTCTTTCCTTCTGGAATAGGAAAATCGTATGTTCCAGTAGGATTCTGGAATGAGGAAATATGGTGGGCGATTCTCTGGACAATCATCCTACCAAGAAAATTTAACCACAAGCGTTGTGCTGGGAATAAGAAACAGAGGTTGATTAGGGATTTAAGTGACAAGACAACAAGTACTTTAAGTATAAAATAAGTCCATCTGCTTAGATTTGAGAATATGTGGAAGAATTCAGTGGCGAGGCTTATGCATAATCAGGAACGGAATGTTCGCTGAGCTTGCCATTTTGGTTGCCAGCGTTTCTTCACCAGTCCAAGTGCCATCATCAGAGCGTAAAAAACTGGCGTTTCATCTGTTTGTAGGCGTCGAGTTTTTGTACTTCTGGAGAATGACCCTTGATGGTGAGTCTCGATTGGGACGGTCGATTCCGTTGAGTCGCTAGTTGTCCCGTTTTCCTATTGTTTATCGTCCAGATTGCCTGTGAACTCGACCTCAGCCACTCACATCCGGTGTTTTCGTCCTATCGGTTTTGTGGTTCCCTTGATTGCCATTTGATACGTCCGTCCGAATGTCGGTTCACTTGGAGTTTTCAGATTAAGCCTATGATCCATAGTTCCCGATGATATGTAGATTAAATAAATTTTTAAGTTGGGTTGAGTTTGTAGCAAAATGTTAGACTTCCCGGACCTCCCTTACTTGCCAAGTTTTTCCACACGCCAAGACCTTCCATTTCCTATTTTGGATTAACGCCACTAAGGTGATCTTCGGGCATTAAAACCAGGGATATTGGATCACACTTAACAGGTGAAGCTTGTTAGGCCATGCAATTTGTATGCCAGGGGACGGTTTGCCTCTTAGGGAAACCGTGTGTCAGACGTGGAGGACACTGGTTGAGAGTTCCTGAGTGAAGTTCCGGAAGCGGGACGTGTCTTCTCAGCAATATAGCTGCTATACGTGTTCCGTAGTTCTCCGTGGAGACGTGTGGAGCTCTGTTGGTTTCCTGTCCTATGGACGCAAGTGTGTGTTGAGCTTAGATGTATGCCTATTTATTGCGTGCAGTGTGAAGAGAGGGGTGTTCCTTCGTATTTGATGCTTGCACGAACATGAGTACAACTTGACCTGATGTACTGAAGTTCATAAGCCTGGTTCGTTACGCAAGTGGTAGCCGGGTAAACAAAAATGGATGAGAATTTGTAGTGTACAAGTTGTCGGCTAAGGTTGCAAGTGGGACAGGAATTGTCATGTGGTTTGTGTTTGTGACAAGTGATCTGATGGGTGACCTCTGCAGACCACATGTAGGTCGACAGACAACTGAGGTTTGAGGCGAATAAGTGCCAATCTGGTTTGAAATTCTAGCCCGTGTAAACTGATGGACTTTTGTGGCAGACTTGCACTCGCTTTATTTCACAGTGGGTCCGTCTTAAATGATCTATTCACGTAAGTCAATGAAACAGGCTCAGATTTCATCGAACTCGTGAATTCAAAATGCTATGTGCTATTAGTTACCCTGTTTTGTTGTTCATTTCCGGGCCGTATTTGTCAAATTTCGAGACAATTATTCCATAATCTTCATGTGTCTTTCTCTAGCGTCACTTCTGTGTACTGGCTCTCAGCTTTCCCGGTCAAGAGGCACTAAGAACCATCTACTCATCCATACTCAGCCAACATTTGGCAGAGATCAACTGTCCACAGGCTGTGCGAAAACTCGCCCCGCAATTGACAGACATCGCACTAACTGTTCATGCACGGGTCAGCAGCACTTTCCTGCCTACTGCGATCAAATTCCATTATCTTTTCAATCTACGAGACCTGTCTAACCTGTTCCAAGTGAGTGAACTGATAGTTTTTTACCATGTTCTGAGATAAAAACCACTGTTCCCCCGACTTCCTAGGTATTTGCGTGTGCAGGCAGCTTCGGTTTTTTCAAGATCTATGAATTTATTTAGGTGCCTAAGGGACTGGGAGTCTTTCGAGCTGATAGCGACTTCAGTTCTGAACGACTTATCTGGTCTATGGCCACAGCAAGAACGTATGAATCTCTGACAAATTTTTGTTTTCCTGACGGGGCGCACTACTCATCAACAACCACTCACCGGTGTCACCCATTCTGGGACTAATCATGTAGGCACAGTCCATGAGCTTCTTTCAACTGTATGTCCTACTTGAACACCAATTCGTGTGCAGTTGACGAAACATACTGCGATATTTAGAATATCGTGCCAACTGGGACGTGTGACCTTCTTTGTCCAACGCATTCAGTTGAGGGATATAAAAGAGAAATTAAGCTGGATTGAGTCGAGTCCCTTATCCAAAACCAAATTAGTGGGCAGATGGGTGTATTTCGCGAATTGCGTACAATATGGTTTCAGATAGAACATAAGGCTGACAGTGACTTGGGGATTGGGCTTATCTGATGAGCGTCAAGAATGGCAACACCGGAATTTCAGTGACCCCATGATTAGTATATTCCGCCAAGAATCCTTTCTTTTTTATCAACATCACGGCATACAGGGGAGAGAAATACCAAAGTTCCGAGACCCCTGTAAAAGTGCGAATAATATATTTAATCCACACAGGAACACATAGACATCTGACGGAAATGAAAAAAAGTGTGATCAGACTCATAAGAAAGTCACTTGGAATTCGACCGTTAAGCCCAAGCCCTAATCTTGAATAACTGTGTATAGTAAGAAGCTCCGAAAACGGAGAGTACGACTGTTCCAGAGGGTAAGTTCTGGAGCGAAGGCTTGATGCAAAAGAGTGGAATGCGATTCAAACCGGAAGGCTTTAGTCTGTGAAGTGGAACATCTGAATGACCGGCTTCCCTAACTGTAATAACGAGTAGAGACAAGTGACTAAAAGATAGTTGATGGGGGCGATATGGCTCAGTCGGAGATGTTGCGGCCGCTAATATGCCCGCTGTAGTCATGTTTCCTGTGCCCACTTGAACCAGTCCATCAGATCTGATAGAATGCAGACAGCGACGTGCATGGGACGTGTACTTCTGGGAGCTGTGACTTGAAGCAAATACGAATGACAAAGCGCTGGGTGACCGCTGACAACGCGATTAACAAACACTGTCAACCAATCTAACGAATGCAGTGCAGGTCACACGCACAGTGCGTGACAGCCGTTGGGCCCCACTAGGCCCAAAGGGAGCAAAATGCTGAGCAAAGATTATGGCTATTTCCTGCGGTAAAACTTGGCGATTATAGGGGGATCACGAATGGGAAAAATTTTGGCCGACGTTTTTTGCGAGATTTACATCTCAACCTTGTACCTAAGTAACAAATCTGATGCCTTGTCGATGGTGGTGGAGTAGACGTTACAAAAATCACGTAGTCAGATGAATGCGTTCACTAATGGCATCTTTGACTGTTCTTTTCTAAGCTTGGGCAACCTAGCATACTTCTTTCGGGTGCCATGGAAGTCGGGTACCGAAGGGGTGTAGCATCTGAACGATCATTTTCATTTTTTTTCCTTCGCCAGTGGCTATGTAGTGAGTTTTTGTTGCCATTCAAACATAGATGTGAATAAACCATTCAAGAGAGGAGAGTCTGCCAATTTTTGAGCAGCACACCAATATAAAAACCTTAACAGTGTTGTCAACGAAATTTGAGATGGCGTACACGGGCAAAAAAGAAATAATGCAAGCTATCCAGTCGACTGAAGAGCAACCCAAAAGACACGCTGAGACGAAGAGGGGGATGAAGTAAACGGAAATGAAGGAATGGGAATGACTGGACGATGGTCGGAGAGATCGTTGGAGTGGAGGAGCCCATAGGTCATGAAGAACGATGAGCAATTCAGAACTGATGACTGGCTGTCACTGTCCATACTTCGAGTAAGACAAGAAAGGATCTGGGATGGGGAGTAGATGATTGTAAAACTTTTCCTTCATGGCAGGCTGGGTCGGCATCCGCTGAGTGAGCAAGAAGTCGGCGCTGGAACTGTCGAAAACGTGCAGCTCCTCGATGGAATTCGACCGCAGAATGACTTCCCAGCAAGCACTCGGTGCGAAAAAAAGTACTGATTCCTCACTTCCAAAATGAGACCGATAGGTACAACAAAATTATCTGCTCACTTTGCAAATGCTGCATTTGGACCACGGCAAATGAAAGTTCGGCAAGGAAGCATCAAATGAGTTCAATAAGGAAACAGAAAGAGAGGACTTGGTGCGAACTCAAACACCACCTTCGAAAAGAATGTAGTGGTGGCGAGGAAACTGGGGGCAGATCTGCCTACGGTTGGCTATAATAATAATAACAATAGTCGTTCAGCTGTAACACCCTTTCGGTGTCTAGTGAGGAACAGGAGAGGTGGAATGGAGAACGATATGATGGGGAACCCTGATTTAGTATTGCTCTACGGACGACACAAGATGCAACTGTGAATCCTCAAGATCTTGGTTGAATGTTGGGGGATAGAATCGGTTGCCTGACTACAGAGCTGGATGTAGTGGACCTAATAACGCCATCATAAGTTGGATATAACAAAATCAGGATGGAAAGTTGAACAAACTCTTTTGACTACCATATACTCCCGTTAGGGTTTTCAATCCATCGGAATGCTACAAGGTCTTCAGCAGGAACAGTGGAACATTTACTGGTGAAAAACAAAACACGTCTAACGCGAAAGAGAGTTGGCGTATTTTACTGCAGACAGCCGATTTAGGGTAGGCACTTCGCTTAGGTGAGCTAGAATGTTGCTTGTGGTATTGTTAGGCTTGCTATAGATAATGATAAAGTTCTAATACAAGATTTCTCAATCATTCTGGTCTCGTGTACTCTTTCAGCACACTAATCAGAACCATTCCCTTACTTGATGTAATCATATTCAGAAGGCCCACTTGAATATGAGAACAGTACTGACACTCATTCGCAATTCTTCCATAACTATGTAGAATTCAGAAATGTATCAAAAACTTGTGAGTTTGAAAAATGGGTGGAAACGGAGTAATTATTCTCAAAAGTCAGCTAAATTCAGTTGGGTCATTCGTCCAAGACCAAATTATTATGCAAATGAATGAATTTCGTGGATTCCGTTCAATTTGGGTCCATGTAGAACATAAGGCTGATGATGACTGGGGAAGTGCACTTATCTGATGAGGTCCAAGATAGGCGCAATCAGTTGCCGGTTGTCGGGGCGTGTTCAGCTACTTTATGTGTAGTGTGTTCCATCGAGCGTATTCAGAAAGCTCTCGATAGAGCCTCTTTTCCGATATCCATCTGACACAGGCGACTTTCGTTTATATTAGCATATTTCGAGCATTCCGGTGTGATTTTCCGGGATTCTACAGTCCTTTTTTTCAAAGCCCTTGGGATATGATGAAGTGATTGATGAAAGTGACTGGACAGTCGATCTGTCACCAGGAGCCAATTGTTTTTGTGAGGTGAAAAACAATGTTGTGGGGCGTTAGAGATTTGAATCCTACGCTTTAGTTTCTGTTTTTAAATCAAAATCAATTCAGTAATCTAACCACGATTCGAGTAACTAGATGAATTATAGTGCAGAATCCCTACTCGGCACTTGGATGGGTGCGTTCCTTGTTTGAAGGTGACGCGGAATGCGAACGATCCACACCTATGTTGAGCAGAATTAGCATGCACTTGCTTTTTTCAGTGGTGATACAACTTGTATTGTTGGAAGATTCTTGAACAACTGGTCCAACAGTCTTCAAAGTAGTTCGGAACTCGAGAAATACACTCATTTGCAAATCAATTCGGTTTTCACGAGAGACTCAACTGAATCTCTCGTTTATGATATATAAAAACAGTCCAATTTGGGTTCCAGTAGATCATAAGGTTGACGGAAACTCGGGGACTGCGCCTATCTCATGAGCCCTAACAAGAGCAAAACCGGTCGTGGGCTGTCGAAGAGTTTTCAGCAACCTTGTGAGTAGTTCCCCTTATGAAAATGTTGTGCTTGTTTTCTCTATTTTAAAGATCCGTCGTTTTTTCACTACCCTTTGTCCAATAGTTTATACTCATAAAGCGTAATTTGCGCACGTTCTAGACGAGATAGAACCTCTCCATACACATTGCAATCTGCTAGCCCAACTTGAATTGATATAGTCATGGATTTGGAGAAGTAATTTGTGCTCCAATTAGTTCATATTGATTGTATAAATTTTACACCGGAAGGACTTATGCACTATCGTTCTATAAAAAAATTAACCTCAAAGCTTCTCACACATCGATACTTTGGCTTATTCGTGGTCGCAATCTCTTTACTTCTATTTAATTTCTCTACTCTTTCTAATGTTTGCAACCATGACAGTCTAACTAACGCATTTGAAACCATTGTTTTGCAGGGAATGCTTTTCGGAAATACCGACTTGTTGCACCAGCCTACGGATCTGGTCCGGCTGTGGATGCATGAATCTCATCGTGTCTATTCGGACAAACTCATGGAAAGAGCTGATGTGGAAACTTTCGACCGACTTCTTCGTGATATTACTAAGAAAAGTCTCGATGATATTGATGAGAGCGCGCTGTTTCGGTCACCAAATCTGTTCTGTCACTTTGCTCTTGGGATCGGTGAACCGAAATACATGCCTGTGGAGAACCAGGCAGATATACGAAAGATATTGCACGATGCTTTGGATAGCTACAATGAACTCAATGCCGTCATGAATCTGGTCCTATTTGAAGATGCTGTCAGCCATATACTGCGGATCAACAGGATTCTTGAACTGCCCAGAGGGAATGCCCTATTGGTTGGCGTCGGTGGTTCAGGAAAACAGTCACTATCCCGCTTGGCCGCTTTCATAAGTTCGCTTGAGGTGTTTCAAATTACTCTCCGGAAGGGATACGGCATACCTGATCTAAAAGCTGCTCTGGCCAACCTGTATCTTAAAGCTGGGTTGAAAAACACTGGTACGGTGTTCTTATTGGCAGATGCTCAAGTGGCCGATGAGAAGTTTCTAGTGATCATCAATGACCTTCTGGCATCTGGTGAAATTCCTGACCTACTTCCAGATGACGAATATGAAAATGTTATTAACGCTATGCGTGGCGAAGTGAAGTCCCAAGGGTTACAAGATACTCGGGAGAATTGTTGGGCGTACTTCATCGACAAAGTGCGTCGTCTACTGAAGGTAGTATTGTGCTTTTCTCCCGTCGGCTCCACATTACGAGTCCGAGCCAGAAGATTTCCCGCACTGGTGAACTGCACCAGTATTGACTGGTTTCATGAGTGGCCAAAAGAAGCCCTTTTGTCCGTTTCTACAAGCTTCTTGTCAAACATGGAACTATTACCAGAAGAACTCAGGCCATCTGTGTCACAGTTTATGACCTACGCCCACCAGGCCGTGAATGAGATTAGTGCGAGTTACTTGCAAAATGAACGCCGTTACAACTACACAACACCCAAGTCATTCTTGGAACAGATTCAGCTGTATTCAAATATGTTCAAGAAAAAACACTATGATTTGGTAGCAAAAATTCATCGTATGGAGAATGGTTTGCAGAAGCTCGAAAGTACAGCTCAACAAGTCGACGAGTTGAAGGCCAAACTAGCCGCTCAAGAAGTGGAGCTCGCCCAGAAGAATGAAGATGCCAACCAATTGTTGGCCGTCGTCGTGGAAGAAACAGAAAAGGTCAGAGGAGAAAAAGAGATAGCCAATGAGGAAGAGAAGAAAGTTGCTGTTATTAAGGCCGAGGTGTCGATAAAACAGAGAGAGTGTGAAATTGATTTGGCTAAAGCAGAACCTGCCTTGATTGCGGCCCAAGAAGCGCTAAATACATTGAATAAAAACAATTTGACGGAGATGAAGTCGTTCGGAACACCACCACCCGCCGTGGTCACTGTGTCCGCAGCAGTCATGGTTCTACTAGCTCCTGATGGTAAAATTCCTCGAGACAGGAGTTGGAAAGCTGCAAAAGCCGGGATCATGAGCAAGATCGATACCTTCTTGGACAGATTAATTCACTATGACAAGGAGCATATACATGAAAACTGTCTAAAAGCTGTCCAAGACTACATCAAGGATCCAGAATTCGATCCTGAATCTATTCGTAGTAAGTCTACTGCAGCTGCAGGCCTATGCGCATGGGTAATCAACATTGTGGAATTTTACAAAATATATTGTGATGTCAAACCCAAACGTGATGCACTGGACGAAGCTAACGAGGAATTGCGCCAAGCTACTGAGAAACTTGAAAGTATTCAAGAGAAAATCAAGGAACTGGAGTTGACTCTGAAAGAGCTGACAACCAAGTTTGAGATTGCGTCTGCAGAAAAGCAGCGTTGTCAAGATGAGGCCGATGCAACAATGAAGACGATTGACCTTGCTAACCGACTTGTTGGTGGCTTGGCTTCAGAGAAAGTTCGGTGGGCCAATCAAGTTGAATTGTTCAAATCTCAAGCGAAGACCCTGCCCGGTGATGTTTTACTCACTGCCGCGTTCCTGTCCTACGTTGGGTGCTTTACAAAACGTTACAGAACTGCCATAATGGAAACCTGCTGGATTCCTTTTCTTAGCACCTTGAATCCCCCAATCCCCCAAAGGCAAGGTCTGGATCCCCTGCAGATGCTGACAGATGATGCTATGGTGGCGGCCTGGAATAACGAAGGTCTCCCAGCTGATCGAATGTCCATCGAAAATGCTACGATACTGACAAATACAGAGCGCTGGCCCCTGATGATCGACCCTCAACTACAAGGAATCAAATGGATAAAGACACATTATGAAAGCAACCTGCGCGTGGTCCGCCTGGGTCAGAAAGGTTATTTGGACTGTATCGAACAAGCCATCACCGCTGGGGATACCGTATTATTGGAAAATATTGAAGAAACCGTTGATCCCGTCTTAGATCCTTTACTAGGTCGTATGACAATCAAGAAAGGTAGAGCAATTCGGATCGGTGACAAAGAGGTCGAATATAGCCCTGATTTTCGTTTAATCCTCCAAACTAAATTGGCCAATCCGCATTATAAACCGGAGATGCAGGCCCAGACAACCCTGATTAATTTTACGGTAACGCGCGATGGCCTGGAAGATCAGCTTTTGGCTAATGTGGTGAGTAAAGAAAGACCGGATTTAGAAAAATCGAAGGCAGATTTGACAAGACAACAGAATGAGTTCAAAATTACCCTGAAACAACTGGAAGACAGCTTGCTAGCTAGACTCTCCGCCGCCGAGGGAGATTTCCTCGGGGATTATGCTCTGGTTGAAAACTTGGAGACCAGTAAGCGAACAGCTAGTGACATCGAGGTGCAAGTGGAACAATCGATGGTTACTGAAATCAAAATAAACAAAGCGCGTGAGCTCTATCGACCGGCAGCAGCCCGCGCATCATTACTCTACTTTATTCTGAATGATTTGAATAAAATCAATCCGATCTATCAATTTTCGCTCAAGGCTTTCCGGAGTGTTTTCGAGGTCGCCATTGACCGCACAGAAGCCGCGGAGGAGGTGAAAGATAGGGTGCGTAACCTCATTGACACCATTACCTTCTCAGTGTTTGTATACACGTCACGCGGTCTGTTTGAGCAAGATAAAATGACATTCCTTGCACAAATGGCATTCCAAATTTTGCTAATGAACAAAGAACTTGATCCTTTGGAACTCGACTTTCTATTACGTTTCCCCGTCGTACCAAATGTCACCTCCCCGGTGGAATTCTTGTCCAACAACAACTGGGGTGGGATCAAGGCTTTGTCCGCTATGGAAGCTTTTCGTAATTTAGATAAGGACATTGAAGGATCGGCGAAACGCTGGAAAAAACTAGTGGATGGAGAGGCACCGGAAAAAGAGAAGCTACCTCAGGAATGGAAATCTAAAAATGCTCTACAAAGACTTTGCATTATGCGGGCACTCCGCCCAGATCGTATGGTCTACGCCATAAAAGATTTCGTGACGGAAAAACTAGGAGCAAAGTACGTGGAGGGTTCCGGAATGCCGTTCGCGAAGTCTTTTGAAGAAGCTGGACCAGCCATTCCCATCTTCTTTATTTTGTCACCTGGAGTGGACCCTCTGAAAGACGTAGAATCTCTGGGCAAAAAGTTAGGATTTACCAACGACAACAAAAACTTCCACAATGTATCCTTGGGTCAGGGACAGGAAGTTGTTGCTGAGAATGCTATGGAGCTGGCGTCTAAAGAAGGCCATTGGGTAGTTTTGCAAAACATACATCTAGTTGCTCGTTGGTTACCTACCCTGGAGAAACGTATGGAAGAGTGCGCTGAACACGGTCACACCAATTACAGATTGTTTATCAGTGCAGAACCTGCTGGTTCGCCCGAATCCCACATCATACCACAAGGAATTTTGGAGAACGCCATTAAGATTACCAATGAGCCTCCAAGTGGAATGCACGCAAATTTACACAAGGCGTTGAGTAATTTTAGTCAGGACACACTGGAAATGTGCTCACGGGAGAATGAGTTCAAGACCATTCTGTTTGGTCTCTGTTACTTCCATGCAGTGGTTTGTGAACGCAGAAAATTTGGCCCACAAGGTTGGAATCGAGTGTACCCCTTTAACATGGGTGACCTTACTATAAGCGTAAACGTGTTGTATAACTACTTGGAGACCAACAGTAGGGTTCCATGGGAAGATCTACGTTACCTGTTTGGGGAGATTATGTATGGAGGTCACGTGACTGATGACTGGGATCGTCGATTGTGCAAAACGTATCTGGAGGAATATCTCGTACCAGAAATGTTAGATGGCGATCACTATTTGGCACCGGGATTCTTAGTCCCACAAAACACCGATTACAAAGGATATCACCAATATATTGATGATAATTTGCCACCAGAATCCCCTTATCTGTATGGGCTCCACCCAAATGCTGAGATGGAGTTTCTGACCAATACGTCAGAAAAGTTGTTCCGAACACTGTTGGAGATGCAACCTCGTGATTCAGGTGCGGGAACTGGGGCAGGAATAAGCAGAGAGGAGAAGTTACAAGCCACATTGGACGAAATACTGGATAAATTACCGGATGAATTCAACATGCTCGAATTGCAAGGCAAAGTACCACCAGAAGATAGAACTCCATATGTAGTGGTTGCATTCCAGGAATGTGAGCGAATGAATATCTTGATTCGTGAGATGCGTCGTTCCTTGAAGGAACTTAGTTTGGGTATCAAAGGTGAACTGACGACTACTCAGGAAATGGAGACACTTGGGAACACACTCATACTGGATGGCATACCGGAATCATGGATGAAACGAGCCTACCCAAGTTTATATCCGCTAGGTATGTGGTATGCAGACATGTTATCTCGCATCAAGGAATTGGAAGCATGGACTAACGACTTCAGCTTACCAAACAGTGTATGGCTAGGTGGTCTGTTTAATCCGCAGTCATTTCTGACGGCAATTATGCAACAAACAGCAAGAAGAAATGAGTGGCCGCTGGACCGAATGGTATTACAGTGTGACGTAACAAAGAAAACCCGGGAAGAAATGTCTGCACCACCACGTGAGGGTGCATTCACCCATGGCCTTTATATTGAAGGCGCACGATGGGATACACAAACAGGAATGATAACCGAAGCACGTTTGAAAGAACTGGCACCTGCTTTACCCGTCCTGTTTCTCAAAGCGATCCCAGTTGACCGTCAAGATCTACGAAATACCTATGCGTGCCCCGTGTACAAAACGAAAACCAGAGGGCCGACGTTTGTGTGGACTTTCAACATGAAAACAAAGGAGAAGCCCTCTCGCTGGATACTTGGTGGTGTTGCTCTGTTGCTGCAAGTATAGAACTTCATTGCGTTGGACACATCAGTTTGAACCTCGTAAAATAAATGTGTCATTTCCTTGACGAACAAAGAAAATTATGTACCGTACTGCATATCCCTCAGTTGTATCGTTTTTACTTTCTTATACATGAGTTTAGTACGGCACAAGTACCACAGAAGAGTAAAGGTTGGCCCTCCAGAGTTTTGTGAGCCACGGTGATCTGTAGGATATTCAAGTTCACGGCAACAACTCTTCGGAAAAAGTTATGCAGCCCCCAAAAAAGGAGCTAAATACATAAGTACACTACATAGATAAGCAGACACTGAAGATCCAGGGTATCAGGTCAGAGGTTTCCTTATTCTCTGAAAGCCTCCTAGTTGGATGTGGACCTACGTTTTACTCTAGGTTGATTTTTTTGGCCCATTTTTATACTCACTTCGGAACTGAACGCAGATGAACCATGGCTTGATATTTTCCAGTTAGCACGAAAATGAACCGTATTCCACAATACCCTGCATGAATTGCAAAAGAGAAATCGATCAGTCTGAACAGTCAGAATCTACATTTTGGTATTTTGCATCCATTTTGTCTAGAAGGGCTCCTTTTTACCATTTTCGTGTCTCTTCGTGTTGTGTTTTTACAGTTATGTACTTGGGTGCCACTTGGGTGTGGCAATGTTTGTCTACCAGACGAGGGACAGTTAGCATATTTTCTTTCCTACGAAACACTTTTTGAACGGTAAACTTCAAGGTCAACGTTGACTTGTTGTTTATCTTAGGAGAAAAAACTTTTTTTAGAAAACAAGGAAATTAAACTGCAGTTAAGGGGCTGAGTGCGAAATAACAAAATTAGCCGTTTAACTATTTGTAGCTAACTACGTGTCCAACCATTATTTTATGGTTAGCATACAAAACATATTTAGATAGGTGTCTTTGAGATTTTTCAATATTTTTACCGCCTGGTGTCGAAAGACAACCCTATTCTTTCGGGAGCTTGTCCTCTGATTCTAGCGTAATACTTACTAGTGCACTTATACAATGGACAAAGGGGCAGTTTATGTCGTTAGAAAGCTCTCTAGAAATACTACCTTTATTAAAATCGAAATATAAACGGGCCTCTGTATATGGTCCCTTGAGAGCGCAAGCATAGATAACGAAGTTTATAGGTATTTCCCCAGTACAAGAGGTAGAGATCTACTCGATCGCATGTCTCGCCTGAAGCGTCTTTGGAGCAACCCGTAAACATGGCCGTGCTGTCATCTTCATTTCACCATTGACATCAAAATGCATCAAGAGGATTTGGCTCAGATTCAGCGAGCGGGGCAAACGACGAACAGGTTGACCTATGTCGTCTATGTAGTAATGGAAAAAAAGTCCCAGCCGGGAAGATAATGAGGCTGTCCTTTAATAAATAAGCGCTGAACAAGCTAAACCCAAAAAGTCCGTTTTTGTCATTCATATCATTCGATTCATACACAGTCTTTCTGGTACACTCCTCACATACTTTCAGGTAAGTTATAGTGTTCTAGGTGATCAAACTACCACCTTTCGGACTGCCAGTCACGTGGATAGAAAACTACCGGGTGTCAGAGCTAGAATTATTGGGTGTCAGACCTAGAATTATTGTTCACAGAGTAATCCCCCTATAGAACACTGTTTACCTCCAAACACGATAATCTAACCCTGAAATAAACAAGAGATTTAGTTAGGTTCCAAGTGAGCCTCCCTTCAAAAACAATTCGGTATACAGATGAGTGTATACGTTGAATTGCGTGCAATTTGGGTTCAAGTGGAGCATACGGTTTACCGGAACTCAGGAACCGCGCCTATCTTATGAGTTTTCAGAAGAGAGAAACCCATCGTGAGCTGCCGAGGAGTCTTCAAGAACCTTATGAGTAATGTATTACGTCTAAATTATAACGATGGTTAATAAAAGCTGACGACCGCTAGCAGAGATTACCGAAAGATGTAATGAACTCATTTTGATAATTGAACCATTCACGTGACATTGCATCGCCTGCTTCATTTGTGACCGATAGATGTTCGTAAAGGCATTCCCCACAAATGATCAGCATCACTGGTTACTGCAAAATTACGTAAACCATTCTGTGCAGGCGTACGTGGTTCTGCCAACTCTGCCTGGTGGAGGTTGATTTGTGCATCATCACAGCACTTCGGCAGTCGCATAAGCGTTTTTCTAAATGGAACACTTAGGGGAGATCCACAGACAACTGGGTGATCCCACACAAGACTGAAGGGGGACGACCGTCGTAAACTTTTCTGATCACTGGCTACTCTGCTGTCTGAAAGTAAGCAAGTAATTTTGGGTAAAAGACCACCAATAATGACACAGGAAGCCAAATAAGTACAGGAAATCACAATGTGGCGAATCGAACCGGCGCGCTGGTTCGAGTCATAAAGATTTTTTGTTTTGCAAGCGCGGACTTGATGTGTGATGGCTACCGTGATGTATACCGTTTCCCGAAACCCGGATACGCGCTACAGAGTTTCGGGTGCCGGCTATGTACGTGAATTACCGTACCACTACGATAAACAAATGACCAATAGCGTGTGTCGTCTAATCGTTTCTGGTATGTGGCAGCAAAAAAATTCGCCCTTACAGATTTCAATCCATGCGGTTGATGTCTTACGTCAGCAGTCTTGCTGAAGCTGATCGTTTCTCAATGGTGAACGTTTCCAGTAGGTTGGAAGCCCCCGAAGAAAGGGATAGCAGTATGCGCACAAGGTTTTCAGATGCCCTTCTGATAACTAGGTGGTTCGATAAACCGAAATCAGACTAGCTGTTACACCGACGAATTCGATGAATTAATTTCTAGGGCCACTGGCCGGTTACTCCTCATTTTGGCATAGAATGGATACTTTTCGTGAACCACTTTTTCCCTGTCGTCCAGTGTCTGTGCGCACAGCATTTTGTTGATTTGTCCCCTAAGGCGAATATACGGAAAAACTGCACACGTTCGAGTGTGGTTATCTATGTTCCCGTCTGTGCAGTGTGTACCTGTATTCTAACGAGGTAGCGACGTCAGCAGTATGGGAAACAATAAAGATGGGACATCTTCCCGTACACTTGCACAGGTAAAGACACGTACACTAACACATACTTACCGACCGACGCTACAGAACTGGGACGGAAGCAGAATTTCCTCCTAACTCACTCAGAGGAATGATGGCCGCTTTGTAGATTTCCTGTTCAAAATTAGGCTGTTTTTATTTTGCCCAAGACAAACACGGACTTGGCTTTTAGGAGCACGATATTCTTGGTTGCCAGGGCAAAGCAGTGCAAAAAGTGAAATGGTAATACCAGTACAACGAATGGATCTAGGTCCGGTAGTCCAGTTGATCAGCACAGTTGAGGAAGGAATTTCGTTAGCCTAGGTGGTCGAAACTGATTTTGGTAACTTGCATTTGCATCTAAAAACCTATGCTTGCTAAAGGCGCCTGTTGGCACCCAAAGCGTGCGTCTAACAAGTTTCTATCTGTTCAGTCAAGTTACCAGCTTGGCAATGGATTATGCTGATTAGGCATCCTTAATTAGAACGTATAATAAACTGTAGCAAACTGTGTCCAAACTTACTAGCCTGTATTATACCACAGATAAAGACAGGTACCTTATTTTTACCATTCAAGTTAACTTCGTTTTACATACTGATAACCACAGGGACATTGTCGATTGCTCAAGGTAAATACTATCCATCGATTTCTGTGGAGCATTTGGCTGCCGAGCTGCTTCCAGAATACAGTAGCCAGATAGGCGCTAGAACAATGAATCCGAGTGAATTTGGTTTAATTTCACAGAAAACATCCTGTACTGGCAAACTGTTGCATCTGTGTAGCTGATATCTTTCGGGCCAAAACACTGAAGTATTTTTTCACCTTTCTCCCATAGAGTGATGTGGCTTCTGAGAATGTGTGACAGAGTAGCTACGGTATTTTTGGTTTCTGTTGCATCTCACACCCCATGGTAAGTAAGATTTGTAGAACATGTAACTGTTCATTATTCCACAACTCTTCCGCACATTTTAGATTATTTTTCATGCAGTGGGAGTTAGTTTTTTAATTAATCAAGTGAGCGCACTTTCCGGATACACAGGAACTTACGTGTGTCCATAAAGTCCAGGTCGCTTACATGAGTTCGCCTGAATGTTCAGTGGCTCAAACGTTAGTTCGTATGGGAATCCAAAATTCTAGGTTTCTGTGGTAACTAAATTATAGATATATGGTGTTTAGTTATTTACTGCTGGCTGTATTATGTACTGTTTTTTCAGTCAGTAAGCAGCTCAGAATCTAAGCCGTTTTGAGCAGTTTAGATTTGTCCCAGAGTCCTTCAACTCGTTAACTTAGTTGACAGTTTCCCCATCGTTTTTACAGAAACATTAAACAGGCAAGAGAATAAACGATTAGTCGCAGCGACTAAACGGTCCTTTTTAGAAGGAAAGCTCAACAAGCAACTGAAATTGGCCTACTTTCCAGGGCCTCAGTCTAATAGAAAAGGATGGAACTTTTTATGAAAATGTAGCGATATTCTAGAGCTTTTTTGTGATATTTAAGCATCAAAGTGGTAGAAAACATGTAGGGGTAAGCTATCGTGCGGGAACATGTGAACAAAAGTAATTTTTGTGACTTCGTCTTCTCATAGAAGTGAGCGCTGATTAAGTGCCGAACAGGACTAAGTTTTGAGGACCCCAGCCCCAGGCTAACAAAATGACCTATAGTGATGGTAGCTAAGCTGGAACCACGTCCAGTGTAGTATAGCCTCATTTCAAACGAACCTGTAGAATTTGCCTTTGTATGCATGCCAGTGACTCTTCAGGGTTTGTTTGGAACTTATTTGTGCATTTTTTGCAAATAAATCATGCTCGATTTCTGAACTTTTACCAACCACATTCTAAACCCACTGAACTCCAAAGTAACTCTTTTTCAAAAGGTCCTCACTTCAAGCTTTAAATTAGACGGTGTGTTATCTAATCCTGCTTATGTATTAACCTTTACATATCGAAGAAAAAGCATATACCTGTTCACGTTGTCGAATTACTGATGTTTTCCAGAACTCATTACTCTCATTCTGTTTCCGGAAAAAAAGGTGCTTCAATATTGATTTTTAAATGCACACAATTTGTAGCTAACTTATGACAACAAATCGATCGTTCAGCCGCGCTCCATTGGTGTGCTTTCTTATCCAGCCTAAGAACCAACGCAGTCAGAGTGGATTCTGTAAGGTACGGAATCTACTAGGGCTGCTGTAGTTCAGAATCTGTTTGGTTGAAATTTGGTACTTTTGGGACAGTCCTATGAACAACAGTGCAGGATATCGATGTGCCACTCTACTACTAAATTTCCCTTTGCATGAGAAACGATAGTTTCGGACTGAAACTGATGGTGTAGCCCCCCCCCAACAACACTAATACGTCATCGATGTCTGAAATGTGTACAAAGGCTGTTTAACATCATTTTTGTTTACCCGAAATGTGTATCTACTAGCTATATCCACCCCGGTTTCAAAGCAAATCACTTCTGATTGGGGGTATGTAGTTAGCTGCTCTAATGTGAAGCTTGGTGCCTAAAAGTTTTGATATAGATATCCCTCCGCGTTATATATATAGTGATGTTTAATAGAAAAATGTCCCACTTGCCATTCTTAAACCCAAAACTTCTGAGCTGCTTATCAGAAGTACAGTCACCTCCTCCTATCAACTTTCAGCCTCACTGTGTTAGCCCCTAATAGGTGATGTTCAGGGTAAATTCCCGCTGCGAAATTTCTAAACCTGATTCCAGCTTTGTGAAATACTCAGTCCTGATTACAGTACAGCAAGAACAATACGACCATACGGTGCTCCTCGACTAGTTATCTTGGGCCGAAAAGAACAAGATGGATCGCTTCATTGATGCAATTAGATGTGCTCAACGCTAAAATTACAACTGGAAACGGGTTCCCGACACTCTTCTTGTCGGCCAGGTGTTTGGAACACTGATTTACCAGGGTGGATCATGTATGTCCCACCAAAACTAGTTGCGTAATATTTGTGCGCAGCACGCACACTTGTCACGGCAGCAGCAGTTGTCATAAGAGCATTGTTTATTCTATGGCTACCCCCGACTGCTTCAGGTTTGTGGATCGAATGAGTAAATTTGTGTAGAGTTTATGCCTTGGTCCTCCCCTCTTTTTTGTTTTTACAGTCAGAAGATTATATGGTGCTTATAATCATGTACCTGGTCCCACCCTTGTGCACAAAAGTGTTTGGCCTACTGAGCTAGTCATAGATGCAGAGGAATTGAGGGATTGATGGGAGGACAGAAACAGCAGGATCAGTGATAAACTGGCGGTGGTGACCTGCTGGAACAATGAGTGAACTGAAATTCATCGCAGTGATGGTTTCCTGTCTTCGAGTTGATGAGAATGCGATGATTGATTCGTCAAACCATCATTTTAGGGGAAATCTGTCACTACTGCAAACGATATTTGTGAATGAAATAAAGACAAAGACGAATGAAGAGCATGCAGAAACTTCACCATGACCGACTTGTCGTCAGTGACTTGTAAAATGATACGCTCACAGGTGTCCTTAAAAATATTTCACAGATTTTTCAAATACTTATCCAAATGAAACCGAAAACGACTGCCTTCACCAACCTCCTGATTTGAAAGAAACAACCAAACAGACATCAAGCAGCTTAGGAAATGTCAGTTTACTAGCTTTTTCGAGGTCCCATTGACAGACAGGCAAGGAGGTTATTGCCTAATTGGATTTTTTTAGAATCATCTGAGTTGCTAGCGTGTTCGTGAGTTTAGCGTCATAACTGAGGTTTGTTTGTGGTACCCTGGAGGTATGAAGTCTGAAAGCTGGAACAGTCAACCATTTACAGCGCTAGTTATGAGCCTGAATAAAAGCAAGACTTGGGTGGGGTTATCTCCTTATTTATGGTCCAACCAAAATAATCACACTAGCAATTAAAATGTGAGCCACGTTGCCCCAGAGTCTAATAAGTGCTCGACTACCCACTAACACTCACACTACCTCTGTTCTAATGAGACTACTCAATAGGTTGCTGAAAACTCTTTGACAGCGCCTGTCTGATAAGCCCCAAGCAGGGCGGAACCGATCGTGGGCTATTGAAGGGTTTTCAGCAACCTTGTGAGTAGTTCCCCCGGTGAAAATATACTGCGATATCTCGAATATGGTACCAACTGAAACCTGAGGCGGCCTGTGTGCAGCACATTCAGTTAAAGAACATCATAAACGAGAGATTCACGTGATTCTCTCGTGAAAACCAAATTGATTTGCAAATGAGTGCAGCTGTCGATACCTCCGTTCTGTTTCAACTATTCCTAGCTAGGTATCCTAATGGACGTTCTGGTGCCGAGCTATGGGGTACCACAAAATCTGGGGGGAGGGGCAAACGGAGCAAACCGCAGAAAACTGGTTGCAAAACGTAAAATATAGCAATCATCTCGGATTCGTCATCCGAAGGATGATAAACCGCTCATGTGATGAACATCCGCATTTTCCAAGTGAAACGATTCCAATAATTTCTCAGGCACCTAAACTGATGTTGCCTCGGCCTAACCATATACGATTTGAACTGTTATTTAAGTGGATTTTGGCATCCAAAGACTCCGTCCCTCGTGTGACTTTCATATGGCAGAAAGCAGCCCAAGGCTGAGCTTATAAGTCTTCAAGGGAATTTCATTCTAGTTGTATTACAGGAATCAGTATTGCCTTATACGAAATACCAAACTAGAGAGTGGAAACGACTGGTGGCTACACAACTGCGACGGTTTCGGGCGAATGTTCTCATACTGTTTTGTTCGAAAGTGCTCGCTTAGCTTCGGCCAGTAAGAAGCACACTGAACAATGCTATTCGGTCGTATTCCGTTCCACGAGAACAATTCTCAGAACCAAAGGCACACAAAATGTGTGGTTCAGTCCGCTGACTGCCCCGCATCTTTGTTGGATTGTGTATCAAAAACAGACGTCATTCTCTCTGTCACCAAGTGCCTGGAAGCCTGGTAAATAATTACACATGGTGAAAGCGATTGTTCACATGACGTGCTCTGTTACCATCATATCTTCTGCACAATTGCGTTTTTCGATAACCTCAGTTGTTTTGGATTTTCCCAGACTGTCTGGCGTTTTGGTTTATTCAAAGGTTCGTTCAAGCATGATTGGCAATAAGCATTCACCCTAAACCGCTATCACTCTAGAAAAACCCACGTCCACCAGTTTCAAACCGTTAGGATGGTATGCTATTTAAGGGCAGAGTGCACCGTAATCCGCATAAAACGTTCCTGTTGGGTAAAATTGCTCGAACAACCACTGGGCTACCGTTTAACTGAAGGCAGCACACGGGTAAATGTATCAAGTAGGCTAGCACCAGGTTGCACCATAAATAGTCTCGACATGTAGCTTCCTGAGCTGAACAAGCTCAGGAATGAAAGTGCTATAATCACTTTTCATGTCCACAATTTGAGTGATCGCGGAGACCGGAACTACGTTGACATTTAGTCAGTTCTACATTAAAGTAAATTGCTAGGATCAGTGACCCACAAACAAGCCGAGGGGATTAGAGAAGTACAATTTGGTTTTTCACGGGAGACTCAAGTGAATCTCTCGTTTATGATGCTCTTCAACTGAACGTGTTGCACACAGGCCGCCTCGGGTTTCAGTTGGTACGATATTCGAGATATCGTAGTGTATTTACATAAGGAAAACTACTCACAAGATTGCTAAAGGCCCTCCGATAGCCCACGACCAGTGTTACCCTTCTTGGGGCTCATCAGGTAGGCGCTGTCGAGGAGTTTTAAGCAACCTCATGAGTAGTTTCCTTCATGAAAAAAAGCAGAGGGAATCATTATCTGACTCACCATGCTTACTATAAAAAACTACTTTTAGTTTTAAAAGATTTCACGCCGCTTCTTATTTTAGGCGAAACGCCTTAATTATGGGTGGGAAAACTCCCGCGTACGGATGTAATGGAACACAACGTTGGGTAGAATGTAAATGAAGCACAAAATTTCAGCTATCGCCGAGCCAGGGGACTTCATCTACACACAACCCCGCTGACGATGACACAGACATGAGTGTTTGTGTAAAATATTCTCTTGAGTTCATCACCAACAATGATGTTGATCAGTACTGACCATAATGGTATCTCCAGTTCGTTTCCTCATCGAACTACAGAAAGCCTCGTTATATCTGAAGCTTTCCTCTTCAGTCTTATTTCACAAGCAAATGTTACAGACCTGGAACATGAAAGGACAGTACCGAAAGCCACGCAGAATTGACTGAATCGTGCGAGACTCTTTCTAAAACTGAATGTGTGCGATCCTGGAAAACCGCATTCGTACTCAAATCTTTTACCGCTGTTGCCCGAGTCGGGGAAAATAATAGGCACTCATCCAATCGTAATGCAGACAATAAGGTATACTACTAGTATTACTTCGTATTGATAATGTTTCCTTAAAAGGATAGTTTCCAACAGATTTAATAGTTCCAAGGGCATCAATATTTCGTCAGATTTCAAGGCATTGTTCGGCGAATAATTGTTGTTAGCACACGAGGCCATAACAGTCCGAGTAATATTCTATCTGGCAGAAGTAAGTATATCAATTCCATCCTTGAAACCCTATCTCAAGGCACGATTTAACCAAAAACAAAAGTTTTGCTGCACTAGGATAATTGACCCAGGAGTCAACCGGCGGTATTTGTATAGTGTTCCACAGTACTGCTGTCGCTGGATTACATGCGCCTGTGCACAGGCACATCGATGCACTTAGACGCACAAGCACAATTCACTGACTGTGAATGATCTTCATTCTAAATGAATCTTGCACTTTCAGATCGCAACACAGATCTACTGTCATCAGATGGAAGCACTGTGACAGTTATCAGTTTTTCACGAAACAATAACACAGCCCCTGCGCTCACCTCCTCACTGATTTTGGTGAAATTACTTGTTTAAAGCCATGAAAGAAACAAGCAGTGTGCCACCTTAAGCTTTACCTAGACCATCTCATCGCGGTCAAGGCTAGCGATTACGTCGGTCCAGCTAGTCAGAAGTACGATTCAGGAGAGTTCGAAATGTTTCTTCCCTCGAAGTAATGCGTTATTGGATGATATAGTTCAGAATCATAACGATAATCCCAGAAGGATATTGAAAACTCCTCATCAATACGAGGTTATGAAAAGATTTACCAGCAGTAACGGTAGATGTGTTATCCGTATTTTTCTGTAAGTCTTGGTCTTTTCAATTAGCATTTACCTCCCATCAATGGTACTAGTTTTTCACCAGTTCCCAAGGGTATTTAGAACAGAACACTTATGCGTGCTAGTACAATAATCCATTTGGGGGAAACCAGATTATCAGCGATGCTTCATCATCAATAAACATCTTCTGGCCGACGATCCAAAAAACTCTTTGCGCGCTCACGACGTGAAAGTTAACAGCTGTATCGATATTTCTTCCTGGAACTTACGAAGACAAGTGTAAAATGTGTGCAGATCGACTTTTCCACCAACTGCCCAGCCTGGTCATGCGGTAACCCAGTTGTACTTTTGACGAAAAAACATTGGTAGATATCACCGGCCCTAGGAGAAAAATATATGCTCAAATAGACAACCTTCCCACAGAAACTTGGACTTCATTCTCACTACCTTGTTCTGCACTGCAATCTTAGGCATCATAATAATCGACAGACATCCTGGATTACTCTACCAAAACGGACATCTTTGAATTTTGCAGATGGGGAAGCAGTGCAGGGAAATCGTTCCTGGAATAACTGATTGAATAATAATAATAATAACAATAATTAATTAATTAATTAATTAATTGACTGATTGATTGATTGATTGATTGATTGATTGATTGATTGATTGATTGATTGATTGATTGATTGATTGATTGATTGATTGATTGATTGATTGATTGATTGATTGATTGATTGATTGATTGATTGATTGATTGATTGATTGATTGATTGATTGATTGATTGATTGATTGATTGATTGATTGATTGATTGATTGATTGATTGATTGATTGATTGATTGATTGATTGATTGATTGATTGATTGATTGATTGATTGATTGATTGATTGATTGATTGATTGATTGATTGATTGATTGATTGATTGATTGATTGATTGATTGATTGATTGATTGATTGATTGATTGATTGATTGATTGATTGATTGATTGATTGATTGATTGATTGATTGATTGATTGATTGATTGATTGATTGATTGATTGATTGATTGATTGATTGATTGATTGATTGATTGATTGATTGATTGATTGATTGATTGATTGATTGATTGATTGATTGATTGATTGATTGATTGATTGATTGATTGATTGATTGATTGATTGATTGATTGATTGATTGATTGATTGATTGATTGATTGATTGATTGATTGATTGATTGATTGATTGATTGATTGATTGATTGATTGATTGATTGATTGATTGATTGATTGATTGATTGATTGATTGATTGATTGATTGATTGATTGATTGATTGATTGATTGATTGATTGATTGATTGATTGATTGATTGATTGATTGATTGATTGATTGATTGATTGATTGAATTGAATTGCATTCATTCACGCACTGGCGATAATTTATCGCGCCTTGGATAGTTTTTGATTACAGTAAATCAGCCGTTTCTGTATTACAGTGATCAAAATTAAGTCGAGACTGGGAAGCTGTCATCGAACACCGATCTGATAGCTTGGTTTATGTCCGAGTGTTTGCCGAGTTATTGTTTCCCGCTCCAGTTCTGCAAACGATTGCCGGCCAGTACGTTGAGAAAACTAAATCTCCAAATTGTTTACTTCCACACATTTCTCAGACTAAGGTTCCTGTACGGGAGAACCGTCATTATCCCCATCCACATGGACAGCGATAATACAGCATACAAAAGACCGTTTAATATAGTCAACAAGCGGTGATCATAAACTGTACAGTACCAGCTTATGGTATGGGCCGAAAAGTAAAATCTTCAGGTTTAAGCTGGCCTTTGTCGTCCGCATTACAAATAAAATGTTGAAAATTATGAAGTACTTAGTAAAAACCGGAGTGGTGATTTGAATTTGAATGACTTCAGCTAGTTCGTCCAATGTTTTCTACAGCCCAGAGGATCTCGGTGCGTTGGCATGTGTCCCAAAGTTCAAAACGGCAATTCGGCCTTTACGCATGCTGAACTTTTCTATAAGACTTTGGACTCATGGTCTTTCTTCAAGAGTAAACCCATTCTTCAGGGAATGAAATCCTGGAATATTTGCGTGCATGACCTCAGCATCTGAGCTAATCTCTCCTTCGTTTCCAGCCAGTAAGCTGTACAAGGAATTAAGCAGTCTAACTGAAGTCAATCCACAAAAGCTGATGGCAGTATTTTATGAGTTTCCTTCTGGCGAGGACTGTTCATCTCGGCGCAGTGCGACCCATATTAGAAGACTACATTCATGAAGTAACGTACAAGGCGTTCAACAAAGAAATTAGCTGGTTGTGGATTCAGTCACTGTACTCAGTTTTATTCTGCCGATGACTGACAGGAGTATGTAAGCGCTTTGAATATCTTTCATCATAGTGTCAAGCTCCACAACAGCATGGTCTAAATTCCCCTTTGGCTTTGTCCCAGCAACTGAAACAGATACGAACCAGCTGTCCGAGTACTGTCAATGCAACATGTGTCTCAGTAATACGTGCCTTAAATGCATTGAAACTTCCCGCGCCCTTAATGCTCGCTGATATGGTTACTACCTTTAAGGACATCTGGTTGCTTCCAATCTGAAGACTGATAATTCCCTCTGGACCGTGGAACTCAGTAAACAACTTGGGCTGTGGAGACTAAATCGTATCAGCCATGTTAAACATTGCACTTAGACGGGGACGGAAGCACACTGGTAAATTATGGTAATCTCGTGAAAAACTTAACTGGTTCATCAGTTGGTATTGTTTTCAGTCAAAGAATATCTTACATCTCCAAGATGTTAGTTTCTTCGTAAAAAGTTCGCGGGGTAAGTGTAAAAATTTAAACGTGGATCATCACCAGTATGGCCTAGTGTATAAAATTATGGACTACCGCTTCGGTGACCCGGGTTACATGCTCTAGACTAGCTGACGACTCCCGTCTTTATGGCCTGCAAACCTGCGGTTACATAGCCGAAAGATGTGAAAGGTTCCTATCTAATTAACGCTTCAGTTACTTGGGGGAGCTTGTGCTCAAAAACTATTTATATCCAACTTCTTCCCTTCCTACTCGTTGACAGTAGTGTGTTGCCCCTACATAAGATATTGTGATACCTCGAATATCGTACAAACTGCAACATGAGGCTGCCCGAGACAGCACATTCAGTTTCTTAAGAACAGCATAAACAGAAGATTCAGCTGATAATCAGCTGGGTCTCCCGTGAAAACCAAAGTGGCATGCAAATATGTGTATTTCGCTGATCCCTTCCTTCATTTCCACCACCACTGGTTTACTACCTGATGGATAAAATTCTATTATGAACCTCGAGGTACCTCAATAGTTAAGGCGTGAAATTACTGACCGGAAGGTCTGGTGTTCGAACCCAGCCTGAGTGTCTTGAGTGCTCGTGTCTAAGTTTCGGCAACTAGGCTTCCTTCTGGTGGCAGTGCGGCTAGCCACCGAACGTGCTACTGCTGAAAGGTTATTTTATTTGGCCATGTGCATATGGCATGGTAAGTTGTGAGTCACCTCCATGAGTAAAACAACTCAAATTCTCTACTACTGAAGCACATCTATTGGACAAAACTTAACTATCTGTTACGGTATTATGTGCTATCCATTGTTACGCAGAATAAAAGATGGTTTCAAACGTCTCAAAAGGAAGAACAGCCCATGATTATCAGATTTGTGTTACTGATTTCCAAAAGAATCACAACAGAGCGTGCCAAGGGTTATCCTACTGATTTTTCAGTTATCCAGCATTGTCCACCAAATTGTTTGCCTCGTCAAGAAGCTGCTTCTTTAAATGTGGTGGTGGGTCCCTCCATTTTACTTGTCTCAACTTGGAAGATATTGTTATATGAAATTAATTCAGAATATTGCAATATCGGCTACCGTCTCATATCATAGTAATAAGGAATACCTAACCCATAAGGCCATCGGTTGTCTCATCAGTATGGTTCAACTGCCAAAGGTTAGAATCCATTGGCAGCGCGCATCTTACGAATTCTAGGGTTGTCACTTGTTTTTTAGGCAGACAATATTCGAATCTTACTGTGGTACGTTGAGCTGGGTTATAGGTTGTTCAAAGGTTCAAAGGCTGTCATTCGGTGACGTTTTCTGCTGGTGGGTTCAAAATGTCTACGTCTCTCAGAAACCTAGGACATCTTCGCACGCCAGTCAGCCTACAGCTTACGATCGTTGGTTCATCCGTTTGCCATCACACGCGGTGAACGCCGGTAGGGGTTGTCAGTCCACCCCACATTTAACCCTCAGGAAGTTGATTTCCTCTTCAGATTAAACCGATTTTGTTGTGATGAAGGTCGTGTTCGTGTATGCATGCCCAACGTGTAACCTCTGTAGTTTGTAAATATGGTTGTATGCTATTTGATTAACGAGTCGGTGTTTGGGTCTACCGTCTCGGCTTATTTGCAAATTATATATGTTGAACACGCTAGTGAAGTACTGTAAGACCGGTCCTCTGAAGAGGGGTTCGACGATCACTATTGCAGACAGAAAAATGGAGAGTCGTACAAACCGAATCGTAAGAAGCAAGACAAAACAAACCATCAGTATGCTCACAGTGTCTATCATGTTGAACACTACAGGATGGGCAGGTCCAATAAATTTGCTAGATTCGCCTAATGTCCTGAGTTTGTGTTGCGTGGTCAACTGGCACAGTGTTTGATACTACTTCTGGTCATCTATAAGTATGCGTACTCCAACGCCGGATCGACAGACAGCTTACAGTGTCCCGCACTGAGATAACACCGCCAAACCCATGCGGTTCACCACACAAACCTTCTGGGTTGGATTTCCGGCCTTCAAACAGGTGGAAGGACATGTCACCTCGTTGAAGGGGACTTAACCTCTACGGTTCGACTTCGCAGTTATACTCCCGAAACTTGATTTTTTTTTCAGTTGTTATTTCGGCCCTGGGGTTCACTCGCGCGAGTATTTTCGCTGTCGTGCAGCAAACGATGTTATCATTATCATGATGAAAGCCCCTTATTTGCGTTTTTCGAAAGGAATCAAAAGTGTTCCTCGACTCATCAATTTAGATAGCTCTAATTACACCAGACCCAATTCAGGATCAGAACCCCAGAAAACTTCACTATTCACACAAAAATTCCTGATAGTTCAACCATGCACCGAACTACTGATTGACTTAACAAATTCTCTTACATACCGTCCGAATCCCTAAACAACAAAACGAAACTGAGAGAAGTTCAAACGAAACTATTTTAAGTCCCCAAGAAATATTATTTTGGGATGTGTGGGAACTGGCACATAACCACAATCAGCTAATCCGAGCGGTTGTTTTTCTCATACTCTTATCTGCTTGATCGGTAGGCTGCTTCCAACTAAAATCCCATTTCGGTTCCACTGTCGGACATGTGGTCCGAAATAAGCTAATGCAAAGACATCTGGTCCACAGTGTTTCGCACGTGCAAATTAGTCTATTGTGGACTGTTCTGCTTCCTAACGGTCGACACGACACATTCGCACAGCGTCACATGTTGCGATGCAAATGACTAATGACAAGCGGTTTTTATTGCGCACTGTTCTTGCGCAAGTTTTCTTTCGCACAAAACCCTATGCATTCAAGCTAGGAAAAGCTATACCGATATCCGGCTGTTGGATTTTACCCCCTCCCCTGCCCAACTGGTTGCTTTTGGCACAGAAAAAAGTGTTTTTCTCTCAGCAACTATTTCTTCGGTGCACATGACGAAATCCGTTCCTTCGTAGCAAACACTCCTGTGACACTTTGCTGCATGACTTTTAACAAAATCCCAATGGCATCATGCTCGTGCTAGAATCTCCTGCGCAGTTAGTGTAACCTGTGCGACAGCTACACTTCTGGTATGCGTTGGTTTTAGGTTACCTGTCACTGAGGGTGCAGCCATAGAGCTCGGTTTAGTTGCCGCTTCACGACATCGGCTGGTGAGTCTGGTCAACTCCGGCTACATCTGACAGTCAGCTAAGATTTCTGCGCTAGTTACTTACTACTTACTTACTTACTGCGCTCTCACTAGTTAGATATAAACTAACTCTGTCTTCTAACGGTTTGGTCCATCTACCGTTGCACATTGTGCATGTTTGTACGGTTTATCGGATCAACAACAAAGTCATCTGTAAGATGATCTACCTTCTCTTGTCTCACACAATCTGAACCACAAGGTAGGTATTCTGGGATACCAGCATTTTGAGTGTCCACAGTCAACTACCAGCTGTGAGTGCACATTTCCAAAAACTACTAGTCAGATGGAATGAGAACTTTCCAAATCTTTATAACAAGACGAACAAGAGCATCTAGAAAACGCGGAGATTTTGAAGCCTAAATTATAGGCCTCATCTTGGGACTGAAGTCAACTGATTATGAAATTCCTAGCCGCATTGGACTGCTGTTTTATCCTAACGAATATAATAGACCACACGCTCCCCACGGATCCTTAAAGACTTCCAAATCCTCGAACTTATGAATTAGTGTACAAACAGCACTCTTCAGCTCAGAGAAGGGGATAATCAGTATTTCAACTGACTTACACGCTAATCGCGTTTCAGTCATAAGGTTTGTGCTCACTGTCTTGTGTCGGCCGGTTTTTCGAGTGATAACTTCTAGTGAATTATGGGCTGTTTCTATTTTTGAACGAAGCGGTTATTACTGTAGTATTATTACTATAATATATACTATAATATATATGATGATTCATACATGATTTCTGACTTGAAATGATCTATTCGGTTGAAGGATGGTCGTATTATCCCTTATCAAAGTTGATCGGCCACTAATAGTTGACTGTTACAGTTTCCAGCCTTCCATCCGGGAGGTTGTGAGCTCGAATGATTCCGAGAGAACCTCACGATAAATATCGTTGAAGATTCCAAACGAAGGGGAAAACGTGTACATTGTTCTTCTGTCCTTCAGTACAGTTGTTGACTTGAGTCTACGCAATTTCAAAGTAACTCGAGCTACGGTTCCTTAGATTTCCCTCTGAGTACACAGCCCAAACATCGACAGCATACACTTGTCAATAAAGTATCCAGTTTAGTAGATGAACAACTGTACACCCTCATATCCCACAGAATCTCATCCTGCGTTTAGTACCTTGTGGCTGTGCTGTCTCAACTATCTGATTATGTGGGTGAAACGTTGTTAAACGCAGTATAACTTTCCGCTGCTTCGCCCGAGTTAGCTAACTGTGACACAATCAAAAGGTGGTGACACCTGCTTCGACGCGAGTTAACTCGACCATAAGTTCGGGGGTAGCTAAGTCTATTGAAAAGCAAAACAATCATTGTTTGTTTAACTTGAACGACCCTAAATGAGATCACGGCGTTGCGTGTTGCTCGTACGTGGTGGTGGTCGCACATAAACACGTGCATCGGTGTATCGTGGCTAATCATCATGACGACGAGACGACGACAGTCGATGCCAACAAGTTGTTGTACGTGGCACGGCTGTGTTATAAGGACGGCTGCATGCTCCGGACAATTCGACATGCATGGGTGTTTTGTACCTTTGAAGCAAACGGTCGCTCAACGGTCGAATTTCGCGTGTGGTCGGAGGGTTGGTGTTGGTATGTGCGTGCGGGGGGATATTCGTCTAGCGGGGCACAGAACAGTACAGATTTGACATCGCAACCACACATCGGCACTAACCGGTGCAAGTACGGGCATGTACCCAAAGGAAACGGTCTTGTTCTGGGACAGGTGGGCGATTCCCCAACATATACCTGCACAACATGAGCGAAAACGTGTGTGCAGGGCAAAAGACAAAGGCAACTAACATTTAAGGTACCGGGTGCGAACCCACCACCACCAACACCACCACAGTGTGTTGATTAACGTGGCACAACTATGATGACATTTCACGGTAAAGTTGGTATGCCGTACCTGCGAATTTTCCCGCACCGGAGTAAGGAATCGGGTCCAACCTCTGCATCAGAGGCATGAGCTAAAAATTTCTTGCCGAAGCAAACTTGCCAATCGCTCTCAGAAACAATTGCAAAATCGCACTGTGTAACCTCTGGCAATAAGGAAATTCACCAGTCGAATGCAGCGAAAACACCTTACCCAAAACCTCACGATTTAATGCCTGGTTTCGCGCATTCCACCTTGAATGAGATCAGTTGTCTCCAAATGCAAATCGCAAACGATTATTTATCATGTCCCTGATATTTGGACAGGAACTAGGCCTCAAACTTAATCCAGTCACAAATGGCTAACATCAGATATATTTACCTAAATCAATGACCCCTGATAAATGTTAAATCACCCACAGAAGAATCCGAAACCTTCCCTAAGCTGAGAGTTTTCATGATATGAAAGTAATTGATTATTTGATGTTTCGGAAATCACGTGAAAACTATAGGTGACTTCACTGTTGGACAAAATCCTGTCTTTGGACTGGTTGTTTGCTTACTAAAGCGTCCTGATTGAACTTTTTGGAGCCTCAGCCGTTCCTGATTTAGAGGTGATTCCGCTTCCTTTATCTCCGGATAAGTCACGCTCATTCGCAAACTAATTTGGTTTTTCGAGAGACTCACCTGGAACCCAGCTGAATCTTTCGGTTTTGATGTATCCAGGCAACTGAATGTGCTGTCGAGGGGTTTTCAGCAACCTTATGAGTAGTGCATTACAAGGGTCGAACGAAAAATGTTCATTTTTGAGCTGACAGCCCTGTCAGACCACGTGAGTAACTTGTATAGTCGATGAAGATAAACCGATGATTTTCTATGGGAACATCCAAAGTGAGTTCAGTTCACGCATGGCTTGAGTTTGGCGTGCGATAATGTTCGAAAAATACACTCATTCGCAAGTCAATTTGGTTTTCACGAGAGACCCAACTGAATCTCTCGTTTATGATATTCTACAACTGAATGTGCTGCACACAGGCCGCCTCATGATTCAGTTAGCACGATATTCGAGATATCGCAGTATATTTTCATAAAGGAAACTACTCATAGGGTGGCTGAAAACTTTTCGAAGAGTATAATCATGTATAGTAATACATTCCTAGCTTCAAGTCACATCTGTACCGGCTCTTGCTCTCTGGTTCTTGCTCTGGGTATACTATACTATACTATACTATACTATACTATACTATACTATACTATACTATACTATACTATACTATACTATACTATACTATACTATACTATACTATACTATACTATACTATACTATACTATACTATACTATACTATACTATACTATACTATACTATACTATACTATACTATACTATACTATACTATACTATACTATACTATACTATACTATACTATACTATACTATACTATACTATACTATACTATACTATACTATACTATACTATACTATACTATACTATACTATACTATACTATACTATACTATACTATACTATACTATACTGTACTATGCTATGCTACTAATTTACCTCTCCGCACGTAACCTCAGTGAATTCAAATCCTAACTCTCTAGTCAGAGGGTTACTGGACCGAATCGACCGATGAAAAGATATTCTCTTGTGAAGGTGAATCCATGTGATGTTTAACTTTTAGAAGCACGCAACTCCCACCTATTTTGCTGCTCACAAATCAGCCCGAATTGGACCACTATACCTTCACTTATTAAAATCAGTGGAGTGAAGACACATGACGTTGGCCTTCTTCGTCTGTTTTCCTGTCCTGGACGAAATTTTCATATACGATGACGCAAGAACACGTATTTTGGTTGAGCTGGACCGATTCGGTCATGCATGGTTGTCATCCACCTATAGCTGCTTTGGTGCAATGGGATGAAAAGTCAACCGACATGTAGTGAAATTTCGTTGTTTCGTCGCTTCCTTCAGTAACCATTCCGAAAGCCGATGTTATTTAAACTGGTGTATGACACCATGTGCCATGAACTTCACTTGAGATTGCTGAATGACCGTTTATGTTCAATAGTGAGCCGACGCGTTCCGATTACCTTAGCTTTTAGGATACATGAGAGCTTTATTTTAGCACACATGCAGTACCGAACGCGGTCTGAACATTCTCCAGGAAACCTACCTGAATGTGTGGACAAGTTTTAACGCCTTTCACTCCTTGATTGTGATGTTACAAGCTCTACACGTCACGCGTTCTAGACGATGAATGTTTACTTGGGGCAACCGAACGAAATCAGCACATCACAGCAGGTAGTCCAAGGGGCAAAGGGTATCCAATTCCAGTGGGATCGCCCTCGTCTTCCGACTGATAAGATCTATAGTGCCGACATCCGAAAAGTGTGATTCTCTGTGACACCACTCACGTGGTTCCTGTTAGACGAAATCCACAGCTGGCCAGGTTCTCCTGTCATAGACGGAACAAGTGTCGCATGGGAGTGTGTCGGATACTGTGAAACTGCACCACTGTCAGGTGTTTCTCCGATGACAGTAGACAGACCAGCGTGGTGGACACGACTAACCTGCAATGCGACATTGATCTTTTCGAAAGCAGAAACAAAGCAAGAGGAAAACTCACAGTGGATCAATGTGAAGAACATTCCACTGGTTGTTTTACCGGAATGCATTCTTAACTAAAGCTAACAAAATGGTGACCATATATCTAGAGATCCAAGTTTCAAAGTATGAGTGATTGGTTTCACGAGGATGCCTATTGATTACCAACAGCATTTCCGTAAGGCGAGACAAAGTAAGGCTTAGATGGTCTAGAAGCATCGTCACATCGAAATGTGCTTTTGCTTTTTACATTGCTCATGGTCAGCAGATGCTTGTACCTGCAAACCATTGAGGATCATCTCGGTTTTTAAAAATTTGTTAATAAATGGCGAGTATTATCATTGGTGGGTAAACCTACTATCATCATCCGGGAGTGTCACATTGTTCGCAAGGCAAAGCTTAGCACGGATGTCGGCGTATGGATCGGATACATGATTGATTGGGGCGAGATGGCTTAGTGGTTACAGCCCGAATTTACTGACTGGAGGGTCGACCTCTGCCTCTCGACTTTCCCTGTCTAGGTTTGGGCAACCTGGCAGTATCCCAGCACTCGTCGTTTTTAATTGTGGCATGACACCGAAAGAGCGCTAAAGCTGAGCGATTTTTTTACTGTGTCTCGTAAGTTTTATCCGCTCTTGAGTGTTTTTCCTCGCCTGATTTGTTGTGGTAATCTAGATGCACGAAGCATGCGCTGGTGGAGTGGCTGTAACACGCCAATCTCGCACTTCGCACGCCCGAGGTTCAAACCTCAGCACGACCAGGGATATGCGGTGTTGACGATCGCAATGATACCTTACAACGAGAGCTACTCTCCACAAAATGAAGCAATCCAATAGGCTACATCGAATACGACACCCTCGGTGATTCCTTCTTCTGTGAATGACACCCCACTACATACACGATAGCTGGTAGGATCGCATCCGCACCCTGTATAACTTCCAAAAGGCTACTGGTGTCTCGGGGATTAAGAAACAAAGATAAAGTTCCTCAGGGAATTGCCGAATAAGCCTCAGTCAGAGTTCCACTGATTTACGGCAGCTCCTCCTAGTTAAGCTTCCCCAATACCAGCCACCCTACAACTAAGGCTAAACCAGTAAGGTCCACTGGCATCCGGCTTCGGATTAATATCTTTCAAGAAAAAACTCTTGACCTTCACGGAAGATTGTCCAAAATACGCCCAAGAAGCAGGTCTTCTCTCAATAAATGCCAGAAATCAAAACTCGTAATATATATTTCGGGTGTTACGATACGTATAGGGTGTTTCAGTAATCATACGGTAGACTTGTGCTTAAAGTGGATAGAGCCTCAATTGCCTGAGTTTCACTTCTGCTACGCAACTGTCTAGCGGCTTCCTACGTGTATTTTTAAAAGATGTCCTAGTTAAGCGCACCTTAAACATTACTCGTGATTACACGGGATAAACGGAAAGATTTTTTGGAGGTGTGCTTTTTCTAAGGACGACCTTTCCTGAACATGACAGCCCCTTCTAGAAAAAATGATAGTTGTTGAAGTTGGACAGGGATATAACCATAAACCATTTTCCTTTCATAAACACATGTCAGGGGTCAGTGCCTAGTTGTTGGCGGCTGTGAAAAAACTAAGCGAAACTCAAGAAAATCAGACAATAAACGGGAAACTGAATGGGAATCACCATCAATACGACTAGTTCTACAAAAACTTTCATCAGAATTCCGCTATTTGTCATACGGATGATGTTTACAGTACGCTGGCAAAAGTTCGTCATATCTCAGAAATCAAAGTGGCCTTCTTTTGGAAATGAATTTTATCTTCGGGAACCTGAGAGAAGGGTTTCCCTCGATCAGTTTCGTTGGTCGTTATGTTATTGAGGCGTCTTTTGTCCACTACGTTTGACGAGCCGGTCAATCGACCGCCGACACAAGCTCCTCCAGAGGCTTGGAGATAAGCGGACTGTTGCCCAGGTCCAGCAACCCCAACTGAGCCACATCGACGACTCAGTCACGTGATGACATGACGACATGCAAACACAGAAACGAGACTAGACTGGCAGGAAATTCTTTTGCGCTGAATGCGTGAACGCACGTGTTTTCGTCAACCCAGGAAGCCCATTGGATGTTCCGATAACTGAGCAAAACGCCCGGGTTTTGTAGAGGCGTACACTGTTCGGCAGGCAGATGGTGCAACCAACCGAACTGTGAAAAGTGGACGTCCCCGACCCCCTGCACCAAATTTGTGCACGTATTGGTTCAGAGCGCAGTGCCAATATGGGAAGTTCGTTTTGTCTTGGCCTTTACGACATAACATGCCCTCGCAGGCTACTCAAGCCCTCAAGCGAAGTGTCCTCGTGTAATCGAGGGTTAGCTCACTGGGGCACTCACACTGGTAAAAACCGTCCCTTGGTTAGCTGTCGCCGAACGGATCTCCCAGAGATGTCGTTTCGCCCCTTGACTCAGGCAGTCACAAAGCATGTGTTATTGGGAGCAACATCCTGTTAAGTGGTTCATCAACATCAACGAGACCGTAAATCCGAGATAGACTATATGTCTTATAGAAAGAATGGACACTAGGAACAGTATAGCTATGAAAAAATGTGTATGTGGGAGCAAGTGTGGAGGACAATACACACCTACGAACAGCCGGTTGACGCATGTGCAAGTAACACTACCGCTTCTGGCGCAACTGCGGGGGCCGATTTGCTACTGAAATATGATACACGGATTTCATAGCATGGATTTCCAAGTACACTATGGGACATACGTCAGACCGCAAACTGGACGTAACCCTCCTTGAGCTGCTATCCGAGCTGCTACGAAGTCGGCTACTGGCCTCAAATCCGCTGATTATGAAGCGCATTTCGAGGTACTTGAACCCTTTCCCCTAGAGTATCGTCACTCACCAGGGGACCCAATACCTACTGACACCTTGTTTGAACGAGGCATGGCTGACAGGTTTTTCACTGTTGACCCAACTAATATCTGGCGAATATATGGTAATATTTTCAAGCCCAGAGTGCATGGTTGTATTCAACAACAATTCTTCTCATTTCGGGTAGTTGGTGCGTGGAACAGCCTTACTCTGACGGCTATTCACGCTGCATCTAGAACCCATTTCAAAGCACTTTTCAACGCTTCCTCATGTGAAGTCTCATGCTGGTAAGCTCACTGCCCACCACTATGGACTTAAAGAGCGGCGCTACACACTTTCCTTGCTTGCGCATTTCAGGTAATGGGAGTCGCTGAACGATAATAACACAACCGTAATGAGAAGCTTCGGCGAAAGCCTTGATCCTGTGCAGCAGTCCGTGAATCCGCGACTCTAAACTATATACCGGGATTTCCTGTACTATGACATATACAGTACAGCGAACTCAAACCTATTTTCTAAAGATAACCCAGAAATCGTGTGATTAGGAAAGATGCTTGTAAACGGGGTAGGTGCCCGAAAGTGCGTCTCACTTTGTTGCTCCGTTGTGGTAACACGAACAGGAACAAGCTTTTATCATTGGTCGTTGGAATACCTTATGATAGCCCAATGATAGTTACAAGCTCAAATTTAACAGTATTTGTTGTGGTCTGTCCGTCACATCACATTCCCTTGATTGAACCGAGCATATTCCATGCGATTTGAGCTGAGCCACATGTGCAACCAGATGAACGCCCTCCACTCGGTATAAACCCGTGTGAATAGGACTGCATGTTTCAGAAGAGCTTGATAAACAATCGGTAGTTTTTATTTGGGCAACTTTTGACACAAAAGCTTCATCAGGCCAAGTGAGCAGGTCACTAAGTTGGCCAGGTTATAAGACAAACGAGGAACCAATCATTAAGTCTTCAGTTTATCACACTAGATCGGTGTTGAGTGTCAATTAACGGCTCTTTTCAGTTAGTGTGGTTGTCAAAATCTTGCTTTGGTGGAGTGGGGGAGTTTCAAATTAATTCTGATCGGCTTTGGTTCCTTAATCTTCAGCTGACAACTCACCTCGGATGTCACTGGTATATTTTCCTTGGTCTTTGTGGGGTTGTGAGTGCTCCGACAATTTAGTTGGGGGGTGGGGTGTGGTCAAGTGGAATTCAGATGATGACTACTCCGCCTTCTGATGACCGCACACCAACACGTGTCGGCTCGACTGATCCAGAATCGGGCTCCACCGCTTGACAGTTGACGATTTGTACCTCCCCTCAAAACCTCAACATTTTCTAAGTCTATTTCGTGTCCCGTGTTCAGTGCGTGTTCCGCAATTGCCGAGTCTTTTAGTAACGCTTGATATTCATCCGACTGTTTATCAAGCTGTTCTGAAATGACCACTTCTCAGTCGGTCCCAAACCTTTTATAATGCATTGAAGACTGCATGTTTTGAGGCTGTCAGCACGATCAAGTGGTAATCCACAGTTGTCAAGTCAGTTTAAGACAGGTGAGCCGCTGAGACTTACTACATATGCCAAAGGGGCCTGATGACCCGCATCACACACAAGACGGACGCACCATGACACACACCTAGAGCTGACTAATGCGATCTACTATTTAACTTGGCCAGTACGAAAACGGTCGCAGAAATTCACTTCTAGCCCTGTTGTAAGCTTGACCCCTCGAAACTCATAGCGCATTAGGGCGGACTATATGCAGATATCTACACGAAGCACACGTAAAATTAAACTCGGTGAAATGTAATTCAAAACAGTACGATACAGTATGATATAATGCATACAAAAATAAATCTGAGATAGCAATGAACACAAACGGCCAACTCGGAAACTCAAACTACAGACTTCCAGGGGGCCTTCCACGGGCATGGGTGCTGAGTCCTACCCGGAAGGCAGCAAGAGCCGTCAGGTGAAAACACACGTTCGGTGGTTGGGTCCAAAATGAAATATGAAAAAATCAACCACAAGAAACTCCTGTCACTCTGATATCACTCTTGACAATACGAAAGGGATATTTATTCTCATGGACAGCACCACGAAATTTGACCCATGGAATATTGGAATTAACGGAAATAATGCCCCTGGAATGCTGTTCAGAAACTGCTACTTTTCGTGATGTTTTTGGGTCATTTTGTCCTAGTGACAAGAAGTCGGCATTGCTCTTAAAATTAATGATATGCAATATTTCACTAATAAGAGTGGTTTTGAAGGGTTCTGGGGTGCACTGCGAATCAGTCGCACTGTTCTGAAGGGATGCTAATAAGTGCAACCATCGAGGCCTGTCATATCGATGCAACACTTCGACTCAGGCTCACAGAGCAGAAAAACCGTCTGCCTCGCCATGTGTTTTTCACAGTTGTGGCGGCTCCACCTCGTGAACATCAGTGAAAGATTCGAAGAACCTGTTTGAGGCCGAAATCTACTGCGTGATCATCTAATTGCCTTAATTTCCGCAACGACTCCTTATCTTAACAATGTTTCTAATCAAATCTTCATTCACCATAGAGCTAGAAATATCTTGAGCTACAAGGTCAGTGAAAGTCAATGTGGCACTAGGGGTCCTCTTGAAGGAACCCCCTTAGGTAAGGTCAAAACGTCCCCTTAAAGTAGGTGTTCCATATATGTGAATTCAATAGAACTGTACTGCAGTCTATCTGCATTCGACTAATGCAATGCCATTTATATCTCCATGGGACAAAAATGCCATTTTGTTTGCAGTAAGTACTCAAGATGTTCACAAATATTGGCACAACAGGCAAAACTTTAAAGTGATTTTCGAGCGTCATCTTTGAAGTCTTGTGTTTTTTCATCTAGCTAAACTTGAACAGGGGCGATGTGGCTCAAGGGGATAGGGCGCAAATTTACTAACCGGAAGGTCCTGGTTCGAACCCAACCTCTGCCTCTCGACTTCGCCTATCTAGGCTTGGGCAACCTGGCAGTATCTCATCCCCCTTGCTTCCTTCGGGTGGCATGGCAGCTAGGCACAGAAAGGGTGTTACAGCTGGACAATTACTTTTAACAGGAATCACCAGACACGATGACTTCTCACGAAGACATTTTTCTATTGAAACGAAAATAGTGATGACTACCGAAAACTACAGAAATTTTTGAGGTATCCTTCGGCTGTATTACTTTCAGCAGATAGTTTGACCGTGAACTGTCCCAAAATAGGTGCTGGGACATATTCTGGATGAAATTTTCATCCATCGTCAATTCAGTTCCAGACAGATAGTGTTCGCTGATTTGGAGATCCGGACTATCGTCTGTATTTATGGTATGAAACCTTTGAAGTAACCGTTAAACTGGGCGAAATCGGATGAGTGATATAGAATGTTCCTCTTCGAAAGTCTTTTTTGGCGAACCACAAAATGTCTCCCTTTACTTCCTAAGGTGGCTTGTCTTGGTAAAAGGGGTATCGCAATGAAATGAAATCTGTTCCTCCAAAAGTGTTTCTTCTCAGGTGACATCGTTTTGGGATGTTCGAAGGGGAATACTCTACCTGAAGCAATATGTATTTACGCTTGCAGTTATTTTCACTCCTTTGAAGGTCAGTGAGTGTTCTGCTGCCACTTTTCCTATTACATGTTCAAAATCAAGTTGGAGAACAACCAACGGTCTGGATTTGTCAGTCAAGTAAGTGTACACAAATCTCAACCATGGGATATGACGATTCGGCTACAATCCAGCGGGATTCCGGCGCGACTGTTGCATTTTTCCTATCCGTGCACACAAGCTAGTTCGAGGGTGAGCACTTGTCCGGCAGTTGCAATTGTTTGTTTTGCCCGCCCCCGCCGCAGTCTGACACATGCAATCAAAATCCGCTCGCTGTGCCACAGGATTTTCGCACTTCAGACTACAAAGGCGATTGCTGTTTTTAGGCAATTCCAACCTGGGATGTAACAACACACGAATCGTTTAGGTTTATTGATCCGCACCAAGAAGCCACACGCTGGTAAATGTGAGATAAAAAGACAATTAGAATACCTGGCGCAGATGTATTTCACAGCTTCTATCTTGCCTGGCAGACACCAAGAGGGTGCATTCGTCTTTTCTCTGGAGGAAAATGTTGGTAGCTCAGGTAGCGTAGATGGTCGTTGGCTTGTTCGCTGAGCTTGGCAATTTGATTGCAAACGTTTCATCACCAATCGAGGTGACATCACCCGTGCGTTATTGGGGAACGTAGTGGTGCGTAGCAGTGGGTTAGTGGTAGTGCATTCGTCTGTTTGATTATTAGATTTTGCCTTAGTTACCGTAAGTAGTGCAAGCTGAAGTGAGAGCTCGGTTTTGGCATATGCTGTAGGAAATGATTGATTTCATCTGACATTGTTAGTGCCCTTGGGGTTCTGAGCATTTTTGTGAACTCTCGATTTTTCGCCTGCCTTCTTATTTTCAAATCCACCATAAAACTTTTAAAATTAACTTTTCGGATGTGACTGTATTCGATAAACAAGTTTATAATAACCATTTATTATTGAAAAGACAGAAGCCAAATGGGTGGCTTTCCGAATTCGGCACATTCAGAGTCTAGGTAAAGGGGCCTAAATAACCAAACTATCGGCAGGGCTACGTGGACCATGATGTGGTCTATGGGTTCCACGAAGGTACGCATGCACCAGTAGACCACTTGTGAAGAAGGTCAATTAAAATGGTCCTAGCTTGGGATAAGCTCTCTTGGCGGAAGCGTATCCAATGGAACACCGTATTTTATGAAGACCGATAGAATGATCTGAAAATATTAACGGTAGCGTAGTTGTGGGTGGGACAAATGCAATTTGTAAATCCGGTAATGATTTTGGACCCGTATCTTCATTTAACAAAACCGACAGATTCAGAGTCCGGCATGAACAGAATGGCATGTGCCCCACGTTAAAGTCACTTGTAAATTGGTAAGCCAGTGAAGTGTACTTACTTTTGTTATCCACAAAAGCCCAAGACAGGCTCAGTAGTGTTGGAAGAAAACTCTCTAATAGGTTTATTAAGCACATTTCACCCCGGGACTAAACAGAGAGCCAAGTTAATGTGTTACGAGGCTTTGTTCAGCTTGAGAGCTTGAGAGGTGAAGTTTGATAAACGACTGGTTGTACATGCGTTGTAAAAATATAGTTATTTTTTGACTTAGAACTTTAAAAACACACTATTATAGTAGTACTTCCATTAGTAGACCCCCCACGAAAAGCGAATTGGTTTGAGTCCACGGAAATAATTGCACCTGTTAACCTTCAAGCCTAATCGACCACTAGGCATCAGACAGATTTCGCCTCTTGATCTCAGAGCGCACTAAAAATAACACATTAAGTGACAAGTAAACCAGTTGAAAACCATTTATCAAGCTCAGCAAACAGACCAACGGCCACCTTACCAACGACCGACTTTTGCATGTGCTTCTACCGCAGACTGTCCCGGAATCTCGTGATAAAATTGGTTTATATAGAATAGTTGTTCAAGCTTCTTTGACACAGCGGACAGTGGTCGGTGGGGTATTCTTGGACTACACCCCTTTGTGCCTTTTCTGCAAGTTATTACTTTTTTACTGATTGTCCAAACAGTTTGTCGACCACAGCTCGAAGTCCATGTCACCGCTGGAACCAAGTCTGCCAGTCTTTATAAGTCTGCTAAGAATCTAGGCATACTTCGTTCTCTGTATTAACCGTTAATCCAGCAGTTGATATTTCGATTTCAAAAAAAACACAACAGGCAATACGATAAAAATTATGTTTTATATTGCGCCTGTAACAGTCATGGTGAACTGAGCTGCGTAAAACGATTTAGACACCACAATGGACAACCAGACAACCATTGAAAGCACACATAAGCAATTCACAGCTTAAATGAAAAAGCAGCATGACGACTTTGAAGTAAGCCACCGAATCTGTATTACTCACTAGTGAGAAAGGTTTACACAACTGACTGTCTTTCACATGGTTCATGAATCGAGATTCACAATTTTCATAAAGGACACTACACACAAGGTTGCTGAAAACTCTTCGACAGCCCATGACCGGTTTCGTTCTTCTTGGGCCTCATCAAGTAGGTGCGATCCCCGAGTTTCCGTCAACCTTATGTTCCACTTGAACCCAAATTGGACTGTTTTCGAAAAATACACTCCTTTGCAAATCAATTTGATTTTCATTGTACTGAATCTCTCGTTTACGATATTCTACAACTGAATGTGCTGCACACAGGCCACCGCATGATTCATTTGGCACGATATTCAAGATATCGCAGTATATTTTCATGAAGGAAACCACTCACTCTTCGACAATGCCTACCTGATGAGCCCCAAGAAGGGCGAAACCGGTCGTGGGCTGTCGAAGGGTTTTCAGCAACCTTGTGAGTAGTTTCCCCAATGAAAATATGAATATACTGCGATATCTTGAATATCGTGCCAAATGAATCATGCGGTGGCCTGTGTGCAGCACATTCAGTTGTAGAATATCATAAACGGGAGATTCAGTTGAGTATCTCGTGAAAACAGAATTGATTTGCAAATGAGCGTATTTATTCAGAAATTGGTCAAAAACATGCCTGACGTGCATGTTTCAGTGATAACCACATTTATGCCCCCATAACTGATTCGATAATCCATAGCATTCCAAATATTTTCGGCGCAGTTTACACAGAAAATGGACCTAAATTGATTCGCATTTCAGCCGAAGCTCACGTTCTCGATTGCAGTCAGTTTAGCATCTCGGATTTCGTTGTCCCAAGTCCTATATACTCCGAGAAGCTGAAGAAAATTAGAGCGTTCCTGATGGCATTTCCTGAACTAGACGTTACAGGATACATGCTGTTGCGTCGTCTAACCAATCACGGCAGGAAGGTAGATGAAAAATCAGTCTAGCAAACTTAGCTGCGACGGAGTACTTTTTCGTGTTAAGATCAACTGTCAGTGGAATAATCCTTCCACAAAGATGCTAAAAATTTATATTTAGAGCAAGGCTTAAGAATAGCGTTTATCAAGGAAGTGAAATAGAATGGTCCCTCAATCAATTGGGAAACGTTTGAAACCGATTGGGGAGTCATCTTTTCAGATAGGTTTGATAAAAAGCCTCTCTCCAATATGCTTCTTATCCAACAATATCCGTTCATTTAAGGACTATTCTGTCCGCTTGCAATCGATGACATCCGATAGGTCTCCTCCGAACTTCTAACTAAATTTGCTCTGAACATTTTCGTGGCTCCCAACAAGGAACACGACATGATTTATGAGCAGACGACCTTCGTGCATTCTGAAATCAATTATGGAGATTAGGAATCACGCGGAACTATCCTGTTCCGAGGTGGTCGGAGGTCTCATACCATGATTTTTAACTATTTTTACTCCCAGCCCTTCAGAGACCACCCCACAAGTCACTACACTTGTGCTTTACTCTCCGTCACATTTTGGTGGAGGTTAACTTTGGTTGGTCCCTGCAATCGCTTTGAAGGGGCCAAACAACTTTATTAGACCTTGATGTTGAGAAGCCGCATTAAACGAAAGCAATCTCTTTTAAGGGCTCGTTTATTAAGGAGTGCACTTCCATTTTCGTCTCACATTGACAGATTACCTCGAAGAACAAACACCAGATGGTCTGTTCCACGAGGGAGCTTGCTATTGAGATGTACTTTAAGGGACCATCTGAGGGTCCTCATCATGGATAGACCCTCCTGATGGTATTCATGTCCAGCTGCTGGCTTTACCAGACAGTCTGCAGTTAGGTAGCGAATTATTCCACAGACTTTCACGCCGTCTGCCAGCACAGCTGACTGTTGGATGAGTGTTGGTGTCAGGAAACACTGAACTGAAGCGTATTCATTTGGTTGGTTGATACCACCAATATGATCTGCTCACTTTGTATAATCTGCCTAAAATTGGATCACCCACTAGCGCTACGTATGGAACAGATCCCAATGAAACAAGTGTTCGATTCTTCGTTAAACAGGCTGATTTTCCTATGGCTGTTTTGGACTAGGTACTCATGATCATGTGGTACCACCTCACAAAAGACAAAACGAGTCAACTATGAGCCGAAAAGATCGCTTTCAACAATCTCTGCTTCCCGGAACTTGAACTAATCTATTGCCTGATTCCTTGATTCTGACACAGATTATCAATGACTCGGTGATTACCTGTATATGTTAGCTAAACGCACAATCGTCCGACTCGTTGTAATTGCTCCGGTCATCTGATATCAAATTGCATTCGATGCAAGATCTTGGTGGAAAAACGCGCTCGGCAATTTAGCTCCATATTAAGGAAACGGGTACCAATCTGGGTCTGTGACATGTCGACCGCGCTGCTTGGCCCTAGCCCCCCACCTCATTTCCGCCACCGATTCCATCAAAACCTCCTTCTTGAGTTGCAAGAGACCAGAGGCGTTCGGTTCTGTTTGTAACAGATACCCGCAAATGATTGTTATTTTGACCTGTGTGTGATCAGCGAGCCCAGTGGAGCATGCTGGGTGGGGGGAGTGTGTAAATGTTTCGGTGAAGCACTTGTTCCGGGATCGCATGTCTTTCCGGCTAATTTGCTTATCCATTCACAACAGTCTGCAGATTGCCGGGGGAGTAGTGTGCATGAATGAGTGACCGCTCTGGACGACCGATATGAGGTAACTTCGAAATGTGGATCTGACGGGCGGATACATCGAAAATCGCTAGTATTTTCACGGATGGTTTGCCCATGTCAAACCAGAATGCCCAAACCAAAGTGGCCAGTGTCCTCCTAGAAAAAGGCGAACCGCAAAACAAACTTATCTAGATGAGCTGCAAGGCAAAGTGTGATCAAAATATGCTTTGGTACAAGAAAAGAAGCGATTCATTCAGAGAACCCCGAATGTTGAACTGATGGCCGACTGGGTGAGGTACTAGTCAACTTGCCGGAATTAAAAAAAACGGAAAAAACAGCATATGGAACTGAAGCAAGTCTGACAGCTCTATATTGTCACTTGAATAGTTCGACTTCCGCATCCATCATGAACCAATGAAGCTGCGTAATACATGAGTACCTTTCTTTTTGGCATAGCAAGCAATCCTGTAAGGTAGATCCACTTTCAGTTCCCAGTTGCACTCTTCTTTCACGGTATCTCCGCCTTCCGTACAACAACCCTTTGTAGGAATGACCAACGTTTCGGCTCTCCGATTGCCACTATTTGTGTTTGTTTTGTTTTAGTATGACTACCTGAGAGGTGAAATGGCCACATGGTTCTAGCTCACCAGAGCTGTTCACTACAGACAGTCTGCGGTAAAATTTGCAAAATCGCTATCCAGTCTTTTTCTCATGTCACACACAGTGAACAGGCACCAAAAAGAAGCAGTCGCCAACTTCGACGAGGAGTTTATCGCCCGATTCGTTGAGTACATACATACCAATGAGACTGCAGTAGACTCATTGTAATGTACTACTCATAAGGTTGCTGAAAATCCATCCTTATGAGTAGTACATTACAAATATACATGTATCGCGATGTTTCAAATATCGTAGCGACTGGAACATGAGGCGGCCTGGTGCAGCACATTCAGTTGCCTGAGAACATCATAAACGAGAGATTCAGCTGGGTTACAGGTGAGTCTCTCAAAGGAACCAAATTAGTTTGCAGATGAGTGTATATTCGCTAATTCCAGTAGACTCTGTTTAGAGTCAGCTATGGTATACTAAGGCCATACTGTCGGAGTCCCGATCGAATCAGATGAGTACCACAGTCTGTCGAATCCTGGTTTGTGTATATTCACGCATTGCATGGCCTCATTCTCGCACGCACGTAATAGCATGGAAGATGGGTAGGAAGTCGATGAAGGCGAAAATCGATGCTAATCGTAATCTTCATCCTACGACATGAGACACTCCTCAGTAATCCTTCATGCGCATCCTGAAGCCATCCTTTGTTTGGCGGCGGAGCCGGGTATTTACACATAAGCAGAATTTCAATTTCGGAGTTTCCTACGATGAATGGTGGCTTGGAATCCCTCCAGCATCCGACTGATTTGGATATCTAGTTTTGTAGGACTCAAACTGTCGCCCGCTGTATTCCAGGTCGCATATCTAAGTGGCTGTTGTAACTCGCACACCTCTCTAGCCTCTGAGAGCTTTACCCATCATTTAGTTGATGGCATAGCTGGAAAAAAGTACAGGTGATAAATAAAATCATTGTCGTGCTCCCTCGTTCAGGTTAGACTCCAGTTTAGGAACAACTGCGGTACAAATGAATCGGTCCAAAGAGCTTAGACCGCAAACACCAAGGTTCTTGAAATTCTGATGTATCTTGCAGCAAATGCGGACATTCCCACTATTCTACACTTGGTAAAAAATCTTTTGCGTTATCTCATGTAGACAAGGAAATTGTTTACAATGTGCTGATTCGGGCAGCGAACATATACGCATACAGCTTTTGCTTCATTTGCATTCTTTTTGGAAAAAGATGAGATCTTCCGGAAAAGCCCACATTATTCAGTCTTCATCCAGTTTGACTACACCCAGCTTTCATCCTAGCGCACCGTTTCTCGTGAGAACTGTTCAACAGTAACAAAATTCATCGCATCGGTCTCAGTTTACCTGTCAACGGGAGCTAAAACGGCCAGCCTTCTGGAATTATAGTGTTTACCCAGTGCACAGTGTTTGTCTTTATCGACATACACGTACTCACCTACGCGGTAGCGATGAGATACTCTGTCGGACGGGAACACGATCACGATCGGAAAGTAACTGGTGGCACGTTTTGCTCCTGGAAGTGTTACAAAGTTTACTACCACACTTCGCCACCTTAGCTCGTTGGGAGGATGGGGGGAAATGACGCCGTGGATGCCCGTGCGTCTTCCCCCTACAGAACGCCACTCCTTTAGTGGCCATAGGACCGCTTTTCAACTAAGTGGGACAACTTTTTGGTAAGGGCGTACGTGATTCCGATTTGTGCAAAGGGTATTCCTTAAATTCACTGAGATGCAAACCTGCTGGGTTTTTTCAAAATAACTGAAATTGCAATCACGATAGCGTGATAGAGTTTTCACACTAAACCATTTTGTGAACCGTAAAAATCTGTACTCTAATCATCAACAGCTGATAAACCCAGAACTGGATGACTGCAGGATATGAGGCATTTTTGCCAACACCACCTCGTCTCGTACATGCTTGAAAGGTGCAAACAGTCTGTATCCACAGTTCGGACTTTGAAATGAGTAAATCCTTCCCATTCATAGTTGGAAAGATGTCTGAATAACGGAGGAAGAGAAATCTCCTTGTCCATGATACACTCACTTCGCGTGGCTCCGGTACGCTCCACTGGCAGCTACCCAATTTGTCAAGGGAACTCACCTTGTTCTGTAAGAAGCAGAATGTTTATGAAGGTCTTTTGGAGATTTCCAAACGTGGACACATTTGTTGCACACTGAATAGCACTGCGCAGCCGTTCCATTCTTATCAAGAGTCAAGGAAACGTGTCTGTGTAGAGTTAAGAGCCATTCTGGTCAACACTGTGGTTATACATGGAAGAGTGGTGCGTCTCCTCAAATACCGCATATTCAAGTCGTGCACCCTGGTGTTGCCCAGTCCATTGAATGCAACGAGAAAGTACATGCGTTTTTGTGAGATCGTTTCTGTAATGAGCACACCCACGGGTTAGGTTTAACTAATGGGACTCGCTTCACCTATACTTTGTGCAAGCAGCACCCACTACCAATCCATCCTATTTAGGTCTCGTCTGGTATGTTTGATCACCACCTCCCAGCCAATCATGTTTCATGCCCAATACGTGTTTGGATACTGGGTTAGTGGTGCTGCTGGTGATGGCGCTGAAAAACGAATCTCAGGTAGTTCGACTGAAACTCTTCTTTCCAATTTTCGTCAGCCGAAAGTGTGATCCAAGTGCTGTCCTCAAATTTTGTTAGACTGAAACTGAAGAGGTCGAAGACCGAATTGAAGTGATCCCGTGTGTTCGGTTCGCCTGATGGCGTTTGTCTGCAAGCGTCTTCGTGAGAAGTCATCGTGTCTGATGATTCCTGTTTAAAAAAAATCGTCCAGCTGAAGCACCTTTCCGGCGCCTAACTGCCATGTCACCCGAAGGAAGCACGAGGGCTGAGATACTGCCAGGTTGCCCAAGCCTAGAAAGGGGAAAGCCGAGAGGCAGAGGTCAGGTTTGAACCACGGACCTTCCGGTCAGTAAATTCGCTCTCTAACCACTTGTCCCATCTTGCCCCGGACGGGTGGACAGTCCTTACTTCTCACTATCCTCTGGTTCGAATCAAGTCAAATAGAAATAGCAATTAGACAAGGTAATGACAGAAGCAGTGTATGGCTAATCCCAAAATGCACTTAGGCTCTTCACAAGGATCTTAAAAGATCAACATCAACCTAATTGGTAAATTCCTCCCCAAAAAGTAGATGAGATAGAACATATTAGAAACAAAAAACAGCGCCATATAACCTGAATATTTCAAACATGCCCTCCGACGAATTCCCATATACCCTTAGTCATTTATAGCAAACAATAATATCCTGTGGTAAGTACGTGTTTTTCCGTTTCCATCACAAAGGGCGCGGCCTCGATGTGTATTATTAACCAGCTGTTCATGGCTTACCTCAAATGTCCTTCCCCAAACTTACTGGAGCTATGGATCTTCCCGAATGTTTGCGAAATCTCGTGTCGATTTTCGCGCCTAGTAGTCAGCGCCCAATAACAGCTATCGCACCTGTTATCGCACTCCATTTTCCCAGAGTGTATGAAACCAGAAGAAAAACAGCGCTATTTGACCGGCCATCTGCTTCCCGAACTGCGAAATGTGGATGCAACGGTCATCTGTTAAACCGCTAATTGGTCAATACATTGCTGCGCCCAACCGTTACCCACGAACTTATAGTGGGGTGGATCAAAAAATGCCACGAACCTGAAATCTGTCCCTGAAAGTTTTGACTTCCCATGTTCGCTCATTTTGTCCAGCCTCAGTTGACCGAATGACTGCAGCCTTGAAGATGGACTTTTGATTCTCGGGTGACTCGTTGATTATACTTATCGAGGTTTGCAAAAGTGTCGAAGTTATGAGGGGAGAGCAATTAAGTACTTCAGGCGTGGAGGTAGACAAGGTACAAAGCCGGAGATGAACACAAATGTTATTCACTGATTGTTTTGTCCCATAAGAGTGTTAGCCTTAAAGTCGAAATAAGTAGAGATTTCGAACGAACTATGTTTTCATGAGATTCCAGTAAACGTAGAAAAACTATCATAACCTAGGAATATACCATTTTATCCCCATGACCAAGAATGGGTTGGCTGATGGTATTGTGAGTAGATTTCGTCCCGTCTCTAACCCGCGACCGCTCAGTTAGTAGTTTTAACGTTAAACTCTTCGATTAGGAGCGGAATGGCTCGCACTTCGACAGGGCATAGCACCGCTCATCCTTTAATCGCAGGATTCACGTCACGTGGTTACGTATTGACCGGCTCAGTAGTGGCACAAGGAAACATCTGTGCAATGTTCCTCAACCACTCGACCATAATTATCGGAGTTTGCTCAAGGCTTTTTCGCGTGAAGTTTATGGTTACAAATGTAAAAAGTAAAAGTCCGATGAATACTCTGACTAGATCACACTTGTCTGTGGTTCCCCTCAAACTTTACTCGGTCATTTTGAATTCCCGTCACGTTTCTTATTGGAATAAATTGTCGTTCTGGAACACGTTTGTGAGTTGCTATGCGATTTACGTGTCGCGGAACCATTAACCTGGACGCTTCAGGTGTTGACCCATCAGGTAGGTCACGTGTTGATGAACGGTGTCGCATTTGTGTTGGACCGACACATGATTTATAAATCGACTTAACTGACTCATGGGAATTATGGAGTATGAAACCGTTTTGGCACGGTGAATTTGACCATAATTCATTGGAACCATTCGTGCTTGTCACTTAGACAGCGCTACTTGGGACGATCATAAACGAGCCATGACGACAGCTTGAACGAAGTTACTTTGCCAAAGATTGTTCAAGTTGCTCGTCCATTGCGTATGACCTTCAAGAAGAGCCCTAATCGTCCGTTACTTTTGCAGAACGAAACGGAACACAGCCTATTCAGATTCAATGGTCGATAAAGGTTGATCGAGTTCCTCTCATAAGAACTCCTTAGTGTTTGTCCACCTAACATTAAAAGCCTCGTCCTAGGCCTCAGTACAAGGACGTAATACCTGAAGGAAGTATTCATTGTGGGCTCGCGTGTGTGAATGGCCGGTCTCATTACAAAAGCCTGTCGCTTGTGCATTCACTTACTTCATAAGTGCGTTCCATCAGACTTTCTAAGACTTATCGTGTACAAAGATACGTTTGAGATAACAGCAGTGCTTTAATCCTCCAGAAGAACAAACCCGAGACAGAGCTGTATACATCTTAGCGCTCTATCTCTCCAGAAGAATTCCAATATCGCTATCTTCACAGTTGGCTTGAGGTGGTTTAGCGACTAGGGTGTGGACGTGCTAACCGGATGGTTCGTGGCTCGAACCAAACCCCGGCACCTCCACTGCTCCAATCTAGGCTTGACGGTATATCAACTCTGATGCTTCCTTCGAGTAGCATGGGAGTCGCGCTGAACGACTATTTATTTATTTAGTTATTTTGTTTATTTATTGCCATCTTCTTCCGCATTCTCTGAGAATTTGAAGAACGTTGAGCACAGCTGCTACAACCGTCAATATTATGTTAGTAGTAGCACGCATCGGGTGGTAGACGTGAAAGACAAACTTTTTTAGGTCCCCAATGGATTGCTTAATACGGAGAAACTATAGTAGACAAAACTGTACTAAGCTGTATAGACTCAGTGGTAGAACCTACGAATTTGTTGGCAGCACGAATCTGAGCTGACGAATTTGAGTGAGTACACAGAAAGTCTTTTGAGACAGTAGTTGGTCTTGGCGATACATAGCTTATTTTCTGACCGATCCACGCGACCAAGCAGACATTTTATCTGCTTTTAGACGTGAAACACTACTCATAAAGTTGCTGTAAACTCTTCTATGAGGAAGAACGCCACAAAAGAGAGATACAGTTGGGATTCCGGAGAGTTCCAAAACAAAATGCAAAAGAGTGTAATTATGGAAGTAGCCATTTTTCTGTCTGCACCGATAACATCGCCTATTACCACCTCACATTTCTGTCTCTTCGTTAAGAAGGTCCGGACCCCTGAATACTCACAGACATGCTGATTGCATATACTAAGGAGATGAGTATAATGAAATAGACCGAATGAGATTTAGACATAATTCACTGTAATTATTCATAGCTGAAAGGTGAATCCACCTCGTGCTAGTATGTTGGGGAAACTAGATATGTTAGACTTGGTCAACCAGCCCTGTCCTCCGCGTACCGTCATTTCACAGGGGGCCTACCGGACCAAAGAAATTACTTGAATTTCTGAGTGGGTATATCTTCTGCCTTCCTTGGGTCGAACTCTATCTGTCACAGTGGAGTAAAGTTCACACTGCCATTTTGATCGCCTCCTTAGATGGCACAAGACCAAATTCCGGGAACAAGTGACGGCTGCAGCCTGTCTACAAGCTGTGGTTTTCTAGAGAAAGGAAGTTTTGTTTTATGGGTAGGTGGAATAGCTCCTCTAAAAATAGTCCTTTTCTCAGTGTAGTGGATTTGGGTTATCGCTCAGTAATCAGAGTAGGACAGGTATTATATGCCATATGTGGTTGATTTCGTACAAGTGGCGGAGGTGGCGCAATAATGGTGACAGTGCACATACCTCATTATTTCTCAGTATCATTTATCTACTGGTCTATTCGGCAAGTTGAAAGTTCTGGTCATTGATCGGGGGTGACACTTCCGAACCTTTCAGGGACAGACAGATGGCTGTGGTCTCTATTCTGATTGGTCGAAACATTGACATGCGCCGCTCCGACGCACATGCTGACCAATGAGAAATCGATTCACACTCGAGACGAACGGATTAACGCTCCAATTGGTGTAAGCACATTGCGCGCTACATAGGGGCAAGGAACAACTCACCGAGGGGGACAGGTGCAACACCATCGAGCATTGAAGGGTTGAGAAGAACGCCCGACTTCATTAGCCTGTTATTGAGGCAATATGCTAGCACCTCACAATGAGCCTTGTCAACCTGACACTTTTCCCTCATTATGTAGTCAGTGGAATCCACCAAATGATCAGGTTTTTGACGCGAAAACTGACGCAATTATCGACGTTGAACCAAGCACATTACAACTCTTCGGCAAGTACCCACTGCACCCAGACAATGTTCACCATCCTCCTAAGAAACAGCCAGAAGTTGGAAACGATATCCTAAGGATATCACCTGTGCCGAATAACTCAGAAGCTCGATTTTTCGGACCCGAATTACCTTCACATGACTCGAGTAGTCGGCCGTCATTTTCGATCAGCGAAATCCAGAGCACGTGTGTTAAGCCCTACGACTGGATGATGCAGGGGTTTTCAGATTTTAATAGACGACTCTGTCCAGAATTTGACCATGTTCCTGACGAGATGTGTGAAAACCAGTTCATCGACTCGCCGTTCTCTGAGCGAAATCGGTCCTATGAATGCGGGTCACGTGGCAATCCTTATGAACGTCTGTGTGAACAAATGTACTCCGGATTTCCCTCCTATTCAGCCTCTTTGTTCCCGCCATACTCCTCTGACTCTGCCAAAAGTCACCTTGATCTACTTCCCTTTGAAAATCCTGCATTTTCGAACCCCTGTCCCCGATTTCCCCTCGGACTTCCGAGTTATACGCCCGGTCTCAATTCAGCCTCTCATTCCGCCTCGTTATCAGCTACGCAAAGAGTCGGCTCCAATTTTCTCCCTCCAATGTTCAGCGCTGCACCTGTTCCTTTGTTTTCCCACCTCAACGACACAGTCGTACATCCGCTGGGACCAAATAACTGCGACATGTATGTGAAGCCCCCTTTTTCCTACATCGCGCTGATCACCATGGCGATTGAAGCGCAACCAGATGGCAAAGCAACTCTGAGCAGCATTTATCGGTATATCATGGACAAGTAAGTCGTGTTGGTTTTATGGTCTTGATCAGTCAGAATTATGGCGACTAGCCGATTCATCACCAATTGATGCGCATAGTTTCGAATTACTACGATTGTGGCGAAAATAGATCCCTATGAGTTGGCCGCTTAACTGAAGACAGGAGTGTTTTGGAAAAAGACTCGACAGAGCGGTTCAGTGTGATTTATGTAAACCAGTTCACCAGATGAATCGGATTTTTGCCAGTGGGTCGCAGACCGAGTTCAACTGCAATGAGAAAAGTGTTTATCTGGTTCCTCATAGACTTTAATGAACCAAGAATCACTTTCTCGTTGGATGTTAGTTACATCTTGTTTCACATCTTGATTAGGGTCTACTGACCTTTTATATTCAAAGACATCCCGTGGGTAAAGCCTCTAAAGCTTGTGGAGACAGTCCTGCCGTACCCGAGAAGCAAGGTCGGTTAACTCGTCTTCCCATAGCTTCACAAAAAGCTTACAGGATTGTAGAAATACTGGTTAACCTTTTATTCTACCATGAAAACTCGGTGCATCGTGCTCTGTTACAACTTCCGTTAGGCTAACGACCTGTTTGAGTTGATTCCTTCAGCTTCACTCTCTAACAATAGTAGAATAATTCCTCACTTTTTGGAACCAAACAACTGCAATCATTCTGTCCACATGTGACCAGCTGGGTTGTTCCTACTCAGAAATCAACCAGGCAGTTACCATCTTGTCAGATAAAATCTAAACCGGGAACAGTGCTGGGCTCCCTCTATCAAGGCCTCTTTTAAGCTCCGGTTATCATCGCTCTCGTCAGTTATGGTTGCAAACGTTTCTTTCATATATTTTTATCATATTTTCATATCCAAAAGTGGTGCGTTCTCATCACGGGAATTTTCTCGAAAGTGATGCTCTGTGGGGTGTCCAACAATTCTAGAGAAGATCAACGATATTCCAACACACCCTTCCAATACTGGATGTCTCAACACTGTCTCCAAACCCGCTGATAGATTTTCTGCGCATAAATTAGTTTAGCTAATGTCCTAAAACGATGGGAGAACAGCTGGTAAAGAATATGCCTTCGTGTACTGATCTTATTAATCTAACAATCCAATACTTACTTTTAAGGTTGTTCAGCTGTTCGAAACCGACCAACCGATTCGCATTTCTCATCAGCTGGGATTCGGCTGAATCTCCCGTTAAGGCCAAGTTAACTTGAAACTAGGTGTATTTCTCTTCTTGCATAGAATTTGGTGTTTAGTTAGAACGTAAGGTTGATGGTATGACCAAAGATGGAAGAAGCCGGTAGTGGGCGTTATGTCATGAATACCTACTTCGACATCCAGAATACCGTGTCAGCTGAAACATGTGCAGCACGCTCAGTTGAAAGATATCATAAACGAAGGATGTAGCTGGAAATGAGTTGAGTAGTCAGTTAAAACCAAATTAATTTTTGTCGTCTCTATTCTCTTCACGTCAACTTTAAACAGGCTTCCACAGGTCTTCACAAACGCCAATTAAGGATACTTTCTAGAGTCACGTTCCTGCTTAGCTGGAGTAGATTAGACTTTAACTCTGATTAGGTGTGTGAATTTCCTTTAAAAGAGGAAACTACTCGCAAGGTTACAGAAAATTCTTCGACAACCCACGGCCGATTTCCGCCTTGTTGGGGCTCATCAGGTAGGTGCAGTCCCCGAGTCTCTGCCAACCTCATGTTCTACTTGAACCCAAGCTGCATGAAATTAGCAAAACATACTCATTTGCATATCAACTTGGTTTTCACGAGGGACTCAACTGGATCCCTGGTTTATGATATTTTTCAACTGAATGTGCTCAACAGAGGCCGCCTCATGCTTCAGTTGGCACGATTCTCGAGATATCGCTGTATAATTTCATAAAGGAAACCAGTTGCACAGTAGCTGAAAACTCTTCAACAGCCCATGACCTTTAATAGAGTTTAGCATAAGCAGTCAGTCAACCAGTTCGACCTTCTTCCAAAAGATGTAAAGTGAAGTGTGTTGTGGGTAATTGGACTTTATCTAGATTATGACTCCCCAGAATTACCGATAGGTAAAATGGATCTCACTTTTGAAAGGTTGAATTTTGTGCTCGTGCGATTAATGTGCTGCTCTTTGTCTGTGTTTGTGCTACAAATCTGAAGTCCATTTCATGAAGGAAGGTCAGCCTCTGCAAAATCAGTTAGCTGCCTGACAGGTCACCTAGTAACGACACCCTGGTTGACACCGCATGAAACCAAGTTAGAGAAGGGGTGGCTACTTTACACCCTTCGGGTAGGTAACTGTTTCATTGAAACACTGGGTAACGTATCCCCTTTCCGTTTAGCGTGGCAACAGACCGATTAGCTGCATGATACGCATTGTCTCGGTAGCACGGAAATCGTTGAACCAGCGGGAGTCATTCATCCAATTGAGACTTCCAGCTGTGAACCGATCGGAGGTTCAATTTCGAATTGTGGCACCTCGTGGTGTGAATGCTTTGTGTGTAATTCCACCAGATAGTTGGGCCTTTAATTGAATCTGAGACAGTTGTGCCCATGTGAAGGAGCAGTGAACTTTTCGCAACTCTTGAGTTGTCATCATCCTGGCTACAACACGCTGCTTTCGTCTTCCACTTTGGCATTGGGGATTCACGGGCCATGCAAGCAAGAGTTGGTACATAAAGGACAGAATCTGTTCATGAGTGGAGGCGTTTCTTTATAGTCGTATGGTGTATTGCAAATGTTATTCAGTTGACTCCAACCATACGATCAGTTCGCCTGTGAATTCGAGTCCAGCGGAACGACTTCCGTACAACCAGAGCGACGTCTTGGACCCAGAGATACCTACGCATACAAGTTGTCGTGCGGTCTTTGGTCCACATTCGGTTCGCCCCTCGAGCTGAATCAACTTCACAAAGTATTAAAGTCAGCAATTCGAAAGGGAGGAAAAATTTGACGGACCAAAATGCATCTCACTCATTGGGTGTCTTCTCTTAACCCTATCTAGGATATCGGGATGGTGGTACTGCTGGACTGGTAGCTGTACGACCTCCTGGATGAACCGTAGTAATCGGAATGGGTACGCGACGGAAGGCGGGCGCCACAATACAGGGGATGGAAATGGATCCGCTGAAAACAAGTCTACGGAAAGCATAGAACGCAAAGCGGGATATGAAGTTTAAATTGAAACCTTACAGTCATGATGGCTTCATTTTTCGATGTGAGGCGACGAACGTGTTTGTATTCCGACCTACAGTTCATTTTCTACGAATCCTAGGCGGCGTATACAAATACATGAGACTCACTTTCGTTTGACAGCGCGAGGTTATTGAGCTGGAGCTCCGCGAACTTGAATAAAGTTCCCTCCTGTTTGTGACGACCAGTGAGACTTCCATCTGAGAAGCCGTTATTTAATTAGCTAGTCAACAGCTGGTCACGTGAGAAACATTCCTTGACTAAAGGCAGAGTAGCGAGTTAACCATACTACTGATCAGCCTCTCGTGGTCGAAGCTCCTTGCTGGATATTTTTGAAGGGGCACTGCTATTGATTCCCGATAAGGAGGAAACAGTTGTGGCGTGCTTTTTGGCTTCACTTAAAGGACGAAATATCAGTGTTTCTTCCCGGGATTTCAATCGAACTCTCCTCTACTTGTCATTGACTGTTGTTTCCATTCTGCGACCAAAAGACGCTGGTGTTGGCAACACTTGTTTGAGACTGTCGCATTTGGTGTTGAAAGACAAGTGCGCTGAAATATTTCCAGACCTCTCTTCACTGAAACCCCTTAGCGCTCGCATAGCCACTATCTGCAGCTCCGTCTAAACGAAGATGGATAGGCAAGCATTAAAAAACTCACAGAATTGCGACAAACTAGACTGAAAACTTTCGTTTGAGAAAGTTTGTGTAACCCGCCGGTTGCAATCGTGCCTGAAATTCAACATTTCGAAGCGTTTACACTAGTCATTGACAACCACAAGATAGCTGGTTCCGTCAACAGGTCCCACAAAATGAATGTGCATTCGAGACCAGGGTTTTCGTGGAACTCTCCAGTCCAACAAATTTCACAAGCCAGCTTGAGGCTACGGCAGAGTGATAACAGACGCTGCAAACAGCTTGGTCAGCATCATCGCTTATGAATAGCCGAAATGATTAGCTGCGGACAACGGAGTTTGTGGCACTGATCCGTCCATTTCTAGCTATTCAGTAAAACTATCAATGGACTGCCATGAAAACTTTTCGTGAATAGCTACATTACGGTCATACATTCTGTTGTTCCAGCTAGAAAACCTATCGCTGGAAGTTGACCAGCAAACTTTTTAAACAAGTCGGACATTTGAATTTTCGGTTTATATGTTTAAAATGTGTTTGAACGCCCTAAAACATGACGTACTTCCTCACGACAGTTCAGAATAGAAATGTTGCAACCTAGCTACGTTTTGATGCCGAAGATAGGCAGCAGAGTTTTTGGTCAGTATGTAAGTTGGAGTTCCAAGCAGCTGAAATTTTATAGCCACAAATACATGGACTATTCCTTGCTCGATCTGACTTTGGCCATTCCGATCCAATCAGTGCAAAGGGAATGTGCACCATAACTGTCTGGCCAAAGTCGATTCCAAACTTTTTCCAATTGATTGAAAAGTCGGATAGTCTTTAGGTCATTTTTTCCAGGCGTCTGCGGCAAAAGCAACAGGTGGAGGGAGGGCCATTATGCATAGACGACAGATGAGGACTTGGAATTGTCTTACTTTAATCAGGAACATCGATATTTCGGAGACCAAGTCTTGGCTCTATCCATTGATAAAAGAGCCCCTGGGGACATTAGACATTTGTATTTAGGTAAGATAAAATTAGGATGATAGGTCGGTAGTTCTGAACACCACTATCTCAGCAGCGAGATGTGTGAACGTAAACGAACATTTCGAGACGAGCACAAAAAGGGTATTTTTCGTTCTGCCAAATTCATGTGCTCGGGTGATAATACCATCATGATAAGTCCTTGCACATGATATGACTGATAATATCGCACCCGTCTCCGCTGAAAACATACCTTGCGCCCAACTCACCCCAAACGAGATTTGGTTATAATGAAGGGAATTATGGTTCCCGTTTACTATGCATCGTCCTTCACAGTTAACTATAACTGGCCAGTACACGTCAGGAGACATTTCACCGCTAAACTCTGCTAACGAATCCGCAAGGGTTACTAGTGGTACTGATGTAATTCGAACCGCTAAACTCTGCTAACGAATCCGCAAGCGTTACTAGTGGTACTGATGGTTCGATCGACTCAGTTGGAGAAACCACACAGACTAATGGTTTACCGTTATCCCGGCTGCAGTTACAGTGAGTGCCTCTCAGAATAAGACGTTACTGACAACTACACTTATTTGCATACCAATTTGTTTTCACGAGTGACTCACTTGAATCTCTAGTTTATGGTGTTCTTTGTTGAAGAGGTTCCAGCAACCTGATGAGCAGTGTGTTACATCCATGCAAGACCTTACTGAGTCGATACCATCCTCTTTTACGGTCAGCTTAGTTCGGCGTCCACTGCACCTACGAAGGGTTGGGTGAACCCCATAATGAGTGAGTGCAAAAATAATAGACCATTCCAAATGAAAACGTGTGACAAGTCCTTCACTGTTTTTGAAAGTGATCCGTGAAGCCAAGCGGATAGTCTACTCAGTAAGTGTCTGGCAAATTCAGTTGGCCAGTAGGTTCGAGTACGTCTGGTTCAAAAAGCTTGAAAAAGGTATTTCAACTCGTCGAGGAAAGAAATCACGTTACCTGACGGATTGTGCGTAATTGGAATCGTTGGACTGATCGTATAGTAGTTTTCTCAGAAAATTCCATGCAGCAAGAAAAGGTTTTCGGTACTGCATCCAGCTGAAGCTTACTAGGAGCAGGACCAACTAATACGTCGATATGGTTCCATCTTTCCTCGAACTTTGCATGATTTGTAGCAAAGACGAGTTTGGACTGACCCTAGTTCCTATTTGGGAAGTGCTGTATGCACTGGGTCCCTGGGGCCCATTTTGATTACAGATGAGGGCACGATGCGAACCTCGGAGAACACTGTGATTAGCACATGTTTTAGGGGAATACCTTGTTGCTTGATTGAGTGTCTTTGAGTCACTGAAAGGTGGATTGTTTTTTAGAATATGTGGGTCATAAATCAAGCGCACAAGTGGCAATTCCACAGGGAGCTCCTTAATCTAATAGTGTATGGTCCTGCCTTGCAAGTGGACTCCTCAGTTATCCGCTTCATCTGGAAATGCCAGTCTTGTCGAAAAGATCGAAGATTCAAAGTGTTCGTTTGTAAAGAAATGCTCGCGATCCCTATTAATTCTACCCATTGCTTGCTCCTAAATTTCCAAACACGCTGAACCTTGCGCTAACAGACCATCCTCCAAAAATCTATCCAAGTTTTGTTACAGTGCTTCTCGGACTGAAATCGTACGAATTCGTAAATTTGGGAACACTTAGTGGGACTTTGTTCCCACACACCTGCGCGAGAACTTTGGCTGTTCGTCGAGGACCTCATAGCTATGACGTCATGTAATCCTATGTGATCCCATTTTCTCGATCACAGTAAAACTAATGAACCATTCTGGTCGCGGTATAGGACTGTTTAACGATGTTATGTGTCGCATCACCATACTCTGCTCCTACGATGACTCGCGAATCGGCCGCGTTGACACTGCAGCTGCCTATACGCTTCCTGATTTGCCATTAATCTTACACAAAGCCGGATCCACCGATACATTAATCATAATGTAACCGTGTGTGTACGTACCGATGTCTTCCGACGGCCATATCGGAAGGCCTTCCATCCCACTGCACTATGCACTTCTAGTTCGACCTTCGTGTAGGTTAGTGTTACAACACTTTCCATCGCTGTGAATAGACCTCTTCAATCAGTCGATAAGGTGCAAAAATCGATGCGCCCTTAGTTTACAGGTCCTGAATCAAAACCCAGGTGACCGATGCAAGTCAACAACACGCACGTGTTTTTGCTTTGGCATAGCTACAACCACGCCGTTGGCACTAAATTCTGTGATCTTGTTGATGGAATAAGTTCTATTCGGCTGACGGATGATACTTATCGTGGAGGGGTGATGAAATAGCAAAGCTTGGGGAAGATGTAACAAGTGGTGATACAGTGACGGTAAACAGTGACTGGATAAATGAAAACATTCATGTTGATCTGGCAACGTACTGGTTCTACTTGAAACTGTTCGACGGACTCACGTTTATGCATCAAACTACTCTCAAGAAACAAAGGGAGTAGTTCGCCAAGCAAAAAATTTATTGCCCTGAATGACAAGAATCCAGTCTTCTCTAGCGTGGAAACAGAAAAGTTACCCAACTTTGTTCATGCCAGTTGCGGTACTTGAAATTACAGAAGGCAGAAGATTGGTGGTCAGCCGTGTTGATTGGGATCCATCGTTCTGTGGTCATTTTTAAGCATAACGAATAAAGTTCAAATAGAATTCATTTGGCCGACTAGCTCGGCAAACACTGAACACTGCAAAATTTTGGTGTTGAAGAAGAAGCCTTTCCTCAGGATCCATCCTGATGTCGCATTCCGCAATACTGACTCGCAGTGGAACGGGTACTTCCGTTGAAGAATGTGTCCAGCATCAGAAGCTGTGCTGGTTGGGATGTGTGTTGCGTATGCTGAACCATTGTTTGCCGAAAAGAGCACTGTTTTCCATGCCCAATTCAGACTGGCGTAAACAGAGAGGTGGCCAACCCTTGACTTGGCAGAGGAGTATGAAGGAGATCACGAAACGCTTGGGTGCTGTCGGTGCTACTTGCCTTCCAGGATGGGGACCGCGTGATCCTCACTGTGCCTGGTTGGAGACACTGCAAGATATGGCTGCCCACCGATATCAGTGGCGTTCTTGTCGTCCGTTTCTATCCAGATTGCCTGAGTGGATGTCTGGAGGTGTAGGCACCTCGGAATGATTGTGGTAAGCTCGCACTAAGTCCCTTCCCCGTCCACCTTTAGTCTTTTCCTTACAATAAGGCTTTCAAATAAATCATGGTTGTACGGCAGTGAAGCATCGGTGTTGAACAATGGTGTCATGCTGTCGATGATGATGATGATGATGATGATGACTCTCACAGTGCAAATTAGTTATTTGTTGTCATTCATTGATTGTCATCTGAAAGAAATACGTTGGACTTCCTCCAGGTAACCAAAAACTCAGTTCTCATACTTAAGGAGGGTGATGTGGATGTGAGCGCACCCACCTACACCTTTAGCAATCATTAGTGACGTTTTTTCATGTTGTGACATTCTCTGAGGTGTTTCTACTCAAGATTCGTTTGATATAGAAGATATTCCATAAATGTTCTCCTCATTCATAGGACAATATTAGTTGACTAACAAAATCCAGTCTTACCGAATCAGTAGTACAAACTGTTCATACAGTGGAAGCAACTTGTAGCTCGGTTAATAGCGAGACCGAAAAGATGGCCTCGCAGTGTTTTTCTATTCTGCAATTAGAACGTAGATGAATACTCATTAATACTTCACAGGTAAGTAAAAATGGCTTGTAAGCAAAAGCGGGTGGTTATGCATAACTCACCTCCTCCCGTTTGATACATGAACCGTTTCTAGTCACCCAAGATGATTGATGGTGGGATGAAATAATGGTTGTCCGAGGTTTATCATAGCTTCGCCTATCCGGTCAGCTCACCGATAATGGGACAGTCATCTTGTGTGTGAGTGGTTACTCCACTGCTTTGATTATCCGGGGAGAGGGAGGTCGTCCGAACGACGCAGATGGTTCAGGTCAAGAGTTCACCGGATGTACACGCGACATTCGGACCGTGGAAGTCGGAAGCTGACCGAAAAGATAGTGTCATGTCCGTGCATAAGTGTCAGGTGAAGGGGATTAGGTGTGCATATGGTAATCAAGTGATCCACCGAATTGGGCTTCGGCGAGCGGGGGTTGGGTGGCTTCAGCTTGTGCCAAAATACGGCTAATAGGAGACTTCATGATGCAAGGAAGTTTCGATCTGGTTTGATCGGGTGATTAGCATCCTATGACAATGTATATGCAATGGATGGAACTCTGTGTGTTCATGAAAAGTAATTATAAAACTTGTCAATTGCTCACTGATGGTACCGATTCAGACTAACGTCGATGAACGGAGGGATCGAGAGCAGTGACATAAATGTGTTCAGACAGAACTCCTGAAGTTAAACGAACAAAATTTTCATTCCTGGTATCGTTTGTTTAAGCAACGTTGGCTAAGTGGGTAGTGATTTCTAACGCATTATGGTGTAGCATTGCAGTCGCACACACTATCGTTTGCAGCAGTCTGTAACAAGTTTGACGTCAGCTGCCTTGCACATTGCTCTGTTGTGTACACAGAGTTTTAATATTTCTCTGAAAACACAGAACACTGAGGAAATTTTCGCGTGAGCCACCTCTAGCCAATTTTGCTCCGAATAGTTTGGTAGTTGAAAGTAGATAAACTGACTGATTGCTACTTAATCTTAGAGAAAAAATGGAATGATATGCCGAATTTCTTTAAAAAAGACTTGCTTTTGTAGGAAACATTTAGAACTCAAAAGGCTGTGAGACCAATCGTTTCGATTGGTACGACGGTGCGATTTAGGTAGCAGGTACGAAGGACAGTCTTCACCCGTTCCACACCAATTGTAAACGCGTAAGATTACAAGAAACATCTCATCCCAAATTATCTGATTATATGTGCTTGCATTTCTTGGAACCAGGAGGGAAGGTTGGGCTTAGCTAACTACGAAGTTCAATGGTCCTGATCTGCATGCCCATTTCATTATCGGATCTAGGCTGAGCGAGCTGTCATAATAACGAAGACCTTTCTGATTTGCGATGTTACTTCCAATCAGTGAAATGTCAATTCAAGCTAATCGGGTGAGGCGACGGTGGATTAGCATGCATTTTGACCGTCTGCATTTTACGCGCCAAAAGTACACGGCTTCCACCCACATTAACGTGCATTCATCACAGCAAGACAGTAGTCCGATTATCTGTTTTCCGGCCTAGCGTCTATTCCAAATGACATCCAAGATTCAAAATACTTATCGTCTTGCAAGCGCACCTGCATCTTGACTTTTAGGCGTAGGATGACTTCACTTGAGGATGAATGAAATTCTCACCGGACCTTTGCAGCCTGCGCTACCTCCAGACCCCGGCTTTGCCATTTATTACACCGGGTTATTCAGATGATACGAAAAGGAATTTCTCCAGCGCACATCTCTAGGTTAACTGCTTATTGTACGGTTCATTCTTTTCGGCACACCACCACCTATGACTAGTCCCCCAACTCTATATCGCTTGCTCCAGGTAGCCCATATCAATACTGCTGGATTAGAGTTTTTCATAAACTTACCCACAATGTATAAAAACCAAAGTAACACTCCACCACGTTGTGATTCCCGATGCAGCGTAAAATGCGAAATAATACTGTTACCAACCCATTTCGATTAAGCAGATGAAAACATCAACTTATTGGTTTCTATATCGAAGGTGATTAGCTGTGTGGGCAGCCAATAAGAACTGTCACCCCACAAGAGTACCAACCACTAGTTCACGACCTCGACTCATTCGCTTCACATGCACAATCAATCCTTCTTAAGTCAGTTTCAACTTGTCACCACAGAGCATCTTAAAATTTCTCAAACATCCTTTCGTTTTTTGCAGCTTGCAGTCCTCCTTTGCTGAGACTTCCTTTGTGAAAACTTTATTGGACCACGTGGGTATATCACGGTAGCTTACCACTGGCTAAAGGGAACTGTACTTTTACGTGTAGGAGAATATCCACGTTGTATGGCATTTGAGTGGATAAAACTCAAGAACATCTAACGAGACTACCTGTAATACAGCAAAGCCGCTTTATATCTACCGCCTACCGGACCAGTCGAAGACGAATGCTCCAAAGGAATGGCCCAACGTCTATCTACGAATTTGATCCCATTTTAATGGAACACTCACCTGCTCCCTTCAGCCTTATAAAAAATTGAACATTGTAGCTGGTGAGCCGGTGACACCTTTGCCTTGGCTGAAACGAGAAAAAAATAGAACTGATTTTCGCAGGGGAAATCAGATATTCGAATGGACCGAAGAAAGGCAACCATTGACTTTACGAAGAAAGTTAACCGTTTGGAAACTATTTTGCATGGTCCGACGGTATTTCTCCCCATGAGGAGAGAAGGAAATGGTCGCACCCAAAGGGCAGTTGTCGTGGCATGGTATTTTTTTGCACTGAGGTCGCCCTTTGAGAAAGCAATCTCGTAGGACCACAAGTTTAAACTTTCCCTCACACTAGACGAAGTAAAAATGGAATGCACACAAAAGATGTTTAAAACATCAGTCGCTTTCCCAATAGGTGATGAAAACAATTCTCCGAATTAATACTGCATACATAGGGCTTCCACTATGAGAGTACAGCCCTTTTGATACAGGTGAGTAAGTAAACAGTTCGAAACTATTTTGGTGAACGAATAAATACTCGCACACCGAAGACAGTGATTTCAGGCCAAAACTGACTTTTTCAAAGGTAAACGAAGATGTGCTATTTTGTCCTTTAGGTAATGCTACCTCATCGAAAAGTTCGTCGTATTATTTCTTTTGCCTGACATGAGTGTGTATTCAAAGGTAATCACTTCAGTCTCCATCCACTGGTATGAAATTGGCCATAATTGTCCACTGACGGCATTTGGGAAAACCTCGTCTCTTTTTATGAACTCCAAAGCTGGGTTCTGCTTGAAATTCACAAAGGTTGTGAGATTCCGTAGCACCATATGATTAAGCATGTAGCGTCCAAGAAGTCATTACGGTACAACTATATAGTGGATAATAATCGAAACCGAAGGTGCGTGCACATAAACACACTTTGGATATGCCCAGACCAGTTCTATCAATCGGAGAACAGTCACGTGGCTCAGTTGAATCTTCGCTTTGTCCGGTCACTTTTGATTGGGTAACTCTTAACGAAAACTACCCATAATGGAGAACGTTAAACACTGGAAGTTTGAGCCAAACACTGCACTATCCTTCATATATTCGCCCACACTTCGCAAATATATATA